>NC_045442.1:12294835-12320924 GCF_002776525.5 Piliocolobus tephrosceles | reverse complement strand
AAAAAAAAAAAAAAAAAAAAAAAGGAACTACAAGGCTAAAGACAAAACTGTACAGAAATGCTACAATCTAGTTGGTGAATGTGTTTCTCAGAGAGGTATGGGTTAGCAATTTCAAATTGTTTTATGTGTATGTTAGAATTGAGCAAATAAATAAGCATAATCGATGAAAGGCAGGTTTATCATTGTTGGAGAAAAAATTACAAATAAGGAAAAAGCAAAAGTTAGAATAAACTCATGTTGTTAGATTGGTATCAGAGGTATCAGTAAACTGAGACAATTTTATGTATACAAAGACACAGATAAATACAGAAGAACAGATGCATGTATATGCCTAGGTTAGCATACATATACTTCCCAGCTCTGTTTAGAGGCCCAGAAGCAAAGAAACTCTAGTAGCAATGAGCACACTTAGCACCCAGATATTGGTTTCTAAACATCATTTTCCAATGAAATAAACCAGAGCTCCTTAGAGAAGTAACTGATTCCAGGATTGAGGGAAGAGATCTATGAGATAAGCCTGGAATATCTTATGATATCAGAAAATAAGGATGTACCCAAAGAAAAAGACAGTGGCTAGTCAAAAAAAAAAAAAAGAGAGAGAGAGAGACAACCTGAATCTAGAGGGCCTAATGTTCAAAGCTGGAAAAATTTGAGCAAAATAAAAAATATAGTATTAGATTTTAACCCATAAGATAATACATGTGCCTATAGTGATATTAGTAATCAAATAAATGAAGGAGAAGGGATAGCTCTTCCTTACAAAATAATTCTAATACAGAAGAAAAGAGGGAAACAGAAAATTGCCATTAGACAAACATCACAGCAAAAATTGTGACAGGTAAGATGCACTTATGAATGCTAAAATTAGTAAGTGAAAGTTTAAGGAGAAACTATATTTGCATCATCTCAAAGAATCACTCCAAGATACTTACCAACTACAAAAAGGATGGTAGCTTTAAAGTGGAACAACCTGACAGACACCACCTTCACCAAGTGATCAAAGTTAATATGACCAGTAACAACACATATTGACACCAGGATGCATTGCCAGGATGTGCTTAGAAGAACACAGCAGCATCTTTGTGGTATTTGCTCCAAAAATGCATAGCTTTGTAACCATTAGAAAATATCAGACAAATCCATATTAAGGGACCTTCTACAAAATAACTGACCAGTACTCTTCAAAAGTATCAAAGTCATGACAGAAAGGAAAGAGTGAAACACTGTCACGGATTGGAGGAGATTAAGAGAAATAACAACTGGATAAAACACAGGATCGTCCCTTGAGAATGAGAATATAAGGGTGCATACTCTCACCACTCCTATTCAACATAGTACTGGAAATCCTAGCCACAGCAATCAGGCAAGAGGAAGAAGTAAAAGGCATTCAAATAGGAAGGGAGGAAGTCAAACTAACTCTTTTCATAGATTATATAATTCTATGTGTAGAAAACTCCATAGTCTCTGCCCCAAAGCACCTTGATCTGATAAACAATTAGCAAAGTTTCAGGATACAAAAATCAATCTACAAAAATAATACTTGTAGAACCAGTAATGTTCAAGATGAGAGCTAAATCAAAGATGCAATCCCTTCTGCAACAAAAAGAATAAAATCCCTAGGAATACAGCTAACTAGGGAGATTAAAGATCTCTACAATTAGAATTACAAAACACTGCTGAAAGAAATAAAAGATGACACAAACAAATGGAAAAACATTCCATGTTCATCGATAGGAAGAATCAATGTTGTTAAAATAGCTGTACGGCCCAAAGAAATGTATAAATTCAATGCTATTCCTAACTTTACTAATGTCATTTTTCACAGAATTGAAAAAAAAAAAAAAAAACTGTTCTAAAATTCATGTGGAACCAAAAAGAGCCTGAATAGCCAAAGCATTGCTAAGCAAAAAGAACAAAGCCAAAGGCATCACACTACTCAACTTAAAACTATACTACAAGGTTGTATTAGCCAAAACACATGGTACTGGTACCAAAACAGACACACAGATGAATGGAACAGGTTAGAGAACTCAGAAATAAAGCTACATGCCTACAACCATCTGATCTTCAACAAAGTCAACAATAACAAGCAATGGGAAAACTATTCTTTATTCAATAAATGGTGCTAGGATGACTGGCTAGCCATATGCAGAAGACTGAAAGTGGAACCCTTCCTTTACCATATACAAATATCAACTCAAGATGGATTAAAGATTTAAACAAACTCCAAAACTATAAACACCATAGAAGAAAACCTAGGAAATACTATTATGGGCATGGCCCTTGGCAAAGATTTCATGATGAAGATTTCAAAAGCAATTGCAACAACAATAAAAACTGACGAAAGACCTAATTAAACTAAAGAGCTTGTGCACAGCAAAAGAAACTATCAACAGAGTAAACCTTCAGAATGGGAGAAAATATTTGCAAACTATGCATCTAACCAAAGTCTAATATCCAGAATCTGTAAGGAACTGAAACAAATCAACAAGCAAAAAACAAACAACTCCATTTAAAAAATAGGCAAAGAACACAAATAGACATTTCTCAAAAGAAGACAAATACGTGGCCAACAAGCATATGAAAAAATGCTCAACATCACTAATCACTAGAGAAATGCATGTCAAAACCACAATAAGATACCATCTTACAACAGTCAGAATGGCTATCATTAAAAAATAAAACAAATAATAATAACAGATGTTGCCAAGGTTGCAGAGCAAAGGGAACATTTATATACTGCTGGTGGGAATGTAAATTAGTTTGGCCTCTGTGGAAAGCAACTTGGGAAATTTCTCAAAGTACTTAGAACTACCACCATTCAACCCAGCAATCCCATTACTGGGTATCAACCCAGAGAAATATAAATCATTCTACCATAAAGATACACGCACATGTATGTTCACTGCAGCACTTTTCACATTAGAAAAGACATGGAATCGACCTAGATGCCCATCAGTGGTGGACTGGGGTGCACATAGTCCATGAAATACTATGCAACAATAAAAAATAATGAAACATGTCCTTTGCAGCAACATGAATGCAGCTAGAGACCATTATCCTAAGTGAATTAATGTAGGAACAGAAAACCAAATACCACCTGTTCTCACTTTTAAGTGGGAACTAAACATTGAGTACACACCGACACAAAGAGGGAAACAATAGACACTGGGGCTTACTTGAAGGTGGGCAGAAAATGAGGATAGAAAAACTACCTATTGGGTACTATACTCACTACCTGGATGACGGAATAATTTGTACACCAAATTCCAGCAACACACAATTTACCCATATAACATACCTGCATATACACTCCCTAAACCTAAAGTAAAAGTTGGAAGAAAAAATAAATAAATAAAAACGTGGGATCCTGGCTAGGATCCTGGAACAGAAAAAGATATTAGTGGAAAAATGTAAAATTCCAATAAGGTCTACAGTTCTGTTTATTGCATTGTTCCTATGTTAATTTCCTGGTTTTGTTCATTGCACTGTGGTTATGTAAGATGTTAACAATAGCAAAAACTGAGTGAGAGGTATATGAGAACTCTCCATACTATTTTTGCAACTTTGCTGAAAGCCTAAAATTAATCCAACAGCTTAAAATTTAACAACAACAACAACAAAAAACCCTACATTAAGAATGAATAGGGCTTTTGGTATGGTGGTTCCTCAAAAAACTAAAAATAGAATTACCATATAATCTGGTAATTCCACTTCTGAATATATAACCAAAGCAGGGACTTGACCACATATATGTACACCCATGTTCATGGCAGCATATTCACAATAGCCAAAAAGTAGAAGCAACCCAAGTCTTCATCAGGGGATGAATGGATAAGCAAAATGTGGTATATATAGAAAATGGAATATAATTCAGGCTCAAAGTGGAGGGAAATCCTGCCCCCTGCTACATGGATGAATTTGAAGGCATTATGCTAAATAAAGTAAGCCAGCCACCAAAGGATAAATACTGTATTATTCCACTTACAAGATGCTAGGATCTGAATGTGCCCCCCTTCACCCCTCACCAAATTCATACATTGGAACCTAATCCTCAAGCTGATATTAGAAGGTGGAGCCTTGGGGAAGTGATTAGGTCATGAGGTCTGTTTCCTCATGAAAGGGATTAGGGCCCTTATAAAAGAGACCCCAGAGAACTATGTGACCCCATTCCACAATATGAGAGCAGACAGCATAAAGATGCCATCTGTGAGGAATGAGCCATCACCAGACACTGCCAACACCTTGATCTTGGACTTCCCAGCCTCCAGAACTGTGAGAAATACATTTCTATTGTTTATGAGTTACCCAGTCTAAAGTATGTTGGTATTGCAGCTCAAGCAGTGCATGGTGGCATAGTTCCAGCTACTCGGGTGAATTGCTTGAGCCTAGGAGTTTGCACTTGCACCACTGCTCTCCCTGCACTTTAATTTTTATAATTAAAAATTGTTCACATCAAAGGTTTTTGATTTGTGTGCTGGTCAAGATGCTTCCAACATGAGTTTTCTGTACAATGTTTTATTGCTTAAATTCATCCTCCTCATGGCCTCCCATAGAGTAGGAAAAGACACAAATTCCTAAATCAATATAGTCAATAAAAGAGCTATAACCTTTCACCCTAGGGAATTCAGCCCATCCATAGTCAAACCCGGCTGCTCCTAAACTTGCTCCTCATTCTTCCTGTCTTGATCTAAAATATCTTTTCCTTCGCCTGCTCTCTTTGGTTCTTTCAATTCCTGGAATGTTTTCCCCATGAAAACCTCTCCCAGCAGCCTCTAGGCAGAGGTTTTATCTTTTCCTGGTCTCCCACCACTTTCCAAATGTAGCTGGCAATGATGCTCTAGCACTTTTTACCATGTTGCATTCTGAATGTCTGTTTACACTGCTGGCTGCCCAAATAGACTACTAAGCTCCACAGAGAACAAGAGTCTCATCGAACCAAACCTGAGTTGTGACAAAAAGTACCTTTGCTTTCGAGTCAGTCATGCACAAGGGCTTGCATTGGGGTCGTGCTTCCCATTAGGCCAACCCAGGATATGGACTCCAGTTCTGATGCTTGGGCTTCCAATGTCTCTGTCCCCAACCTCTCCACAGCTTCTTCCTTCTAATCACAGAGCCTTGACTTTGCTCCTTAGCCCAAGCTTCTCCACTTTTCTAAGCCATATTTTATTAATACAAGGAATCTGGCTTGCAATGCTCCATCCACTGCCCAGGGACTAGAATCCAGGCCTCGCACCTCAGGTGGAAGCTGCACCCTCTTTTGTAGGCAGGGATTTGTGATGTTGGGCACCCCTGCCTCTCTGGATTGGCCCCTTGCTGCAGAGCAGCTCTCACATCTCCCCACTGCCTCCCACTCTAGCCATGCAACCCCCAATCTGGTAGATAAACACTATCTAGGAATCAGGCTCTGTTATCAATGCTACCTGGTTCACTGTTTTCACAGAGTAGTAAAGAGCTCTTGGATTAATAAATTGTAATTATTAACACAATTATGTAATAATGTAAACCATAGCCATTTTTCAGTATTAACTTATATGATTATAAGCAATCATTGTGATTCTTCCCCACCCCAACAAGGGAGTCCTGGACTTTCACAAGCAAATTATCTTATTAAAATATCAGCTAGTGTCAACAACCTACAGCTTTTCTCTTCTTCCTCTGCCCTCCCTGATTTGTGAGCTACATACTGTGAAAACTATGTACTGTGAAAAATATTGGCACCTGTGAAAACTTACAGCGTCTTGAAGTGCAAGAAGAGAGGGAGTCAGGGTAAGGGGGTGAACCAAGGGAGGAGAATATAAATGTCACTGTCACTCCTGTATTTGCATAACTTAATTAAATCAGAGTGCATTCCTCCAAGCCCTAGCTAATTGAGATTGCTTGCACTAAGGACATAGGAGTTTTAATATGAGACGATAAATGAGTGTAATAATTTTGGTTCAGAGATCATTGGATGAACTGAAGCAGGCTGGATATAATCCTACAGGGAGGGAATTAGGAGATTATGAAAGTAATGAGTGGAGCATTGAGCACAGAAATACCCAAAGAGGGTTCAAAAATGGCATGAGAACTTCAACAAAGACCAGCTGTGAGCGTCAAGAAAGCTCCTCTGCTTACAATCCGTGGACATACTCTTCTCAAAATATAAAAATCAACAAACAGATTTTTACACGAGATAGTTTCCTTAGCACTGAAAACATGAAAAGCCCAGGACATACAGTTGCCTTACCCAAAAGTCACAGAATCATGAGGATTCAGGCAGGAAGCAAAGCTAGATGATTTCGTCCAGTGGTTCTCAACTCTAAGTAGAGGACCCATGTTAATGTCAGAAAACCTCACAAATGCCCTTTATGGTAGTTTTTTGTTTGTTTGTTTTTGAGATGGAGTCTTGCTCTGTTGCCCAGGCTGGAGTGCAGTGGCACCATCTCGGCTCACTGCAACCTTCGCCTCCTGGCTTCAAGTGAATCTCCCACCTCAGCCTCCTGAGTGGCTGGGATTACAGGTGCACATCACCATGCCCAACTAATTTTTGTATTTTTAGTAAAGACAGGGTTTCACCATGTTGGTCAGGCTGGTCTTGAACTCCTGACCTCAAGTGATCTACCAGCATCGATCTCCTGCTGGGATCATAGGCGTGAGCCACCATGCCCAGCCTATAATAGCATTTTATCTCTTAATTGAAAAAAAAATTATATATATATATATATATATATAAATACTTATTAATTCAGAAACTGTTGATTCACATTTTCAATTCTGAAAGCACCTACACATACTGAACAACTAGTGGTATTGTGTATGCAGGGGTTTGGTGTGCGTATGAATTCAAAGATTCTTTTTACCCCAAGACTCTCCATCACCATTTCCAGGATGGTGCAGCAACCGCACACAGGTAGAAAATTCACCTGGTGAGTTTGGGAAAAGGGTGCCATCCTCAACCTAACACGCCTGTAGCTCTGCTTATGATGCCTGCAGGTAACTTTCTTTGGAGAGAAAGATAAAGCATGCCAACATTCCCTTCTGCGGGCAAGGTGGCAGTCAAGGACGGTTTCGCTCTTGACTAGAACACTGGAATGAAGTGCCTGATGCAATTCCAAAACAGTTTCTGATTTTTGGTCTAGAAACTGAGTTATTGCTACCATGAGACCGTAACATATGCTCCATTCTTCCCAAAGAGATGCTTCCATTTTTATTAACTATGCATCTTGCAATGTGACAGCCAGAAGTGCCCCCCCTTCTTTTGCAAACAGTTCAATGATTCCTCTGAGAGCATCTGGTCGCTGGAATATGTGAGGTAGCATGCCCTGTTCACGAGGGGCCTTGATCTCCAAACCTTATCAGATGAAACCATTTTGGAGAGCTTGCTCAGAATAAAGATGAGAAAAACTGGAGGCCTGGGATGGTGTGGTTTGAGGTCTGTGCACGGAATCAAAGCACCTCAGTCTCAGTCTTACCTGAAATGGCTGTAAAAAGGCATTCAACTCTTTCGTCAGCTGGCTAGTGGGTACACAGTCTTTATTCCCACACGAGCAACAAATGTTCTTTTGTTTGTGTTTACTATTTGATTTTTAAATTTTTCTTTAAAAGCACTGAAACAACAAAAATATCATAAAGAAAGGCAAAGATATCCCTAAATGCTAAAGTAATTGCACAAGGACAGAGTTAGTAAAAGCCAGCAAATTATTAAAATGAATACAAATAATTCTGAAAGCAGCTGCCTGCTTCGTTCAAATATCAGAGAGTGAGGGCTTTGCAGATGGTTGATATTTTGGACACTTCAGCAGGGCTAAAAAAAAACTAGCCCAAGGTAACTAAAGGCTAGCTTTGTTTTGGTTGTTTTCTGTATCCTCTGTCTCCGTTTTCTCTTCTGTGATGTGCTGATAAGAATAGCTTGACCAATGGTTTGTTACAAAAATTAAATTACACAAACCATGTAAAATAGCTAGCACAGGGCATGCTGCATGGGAAATGTCTAATAAGTAATAACAATTATTATCATATTGTAGTCAGAGTTCTTAGTTGCTGTGGCAGAGGAGTCTGGCCAGTGCATAAGAATCACCAATGCTGGTTACTGTTATGATTTTTTGTTTTTTAAACTCAGACACCTGGGTGTATTCACCACTCACCTCAGAGCTACTAGTAAATCAGAATCCGTGTGTGTGTGTGTGTGTGTGTGTGTGTGTGTGTGTGTGTGTATTAAAGTTCTATAGATTTTACAATCAAGCTAGAGTAACAGGAGTGGATTTACTCTCGCATCTGAAACAAACACCCAGGCAACATATAGGAAACAACAGTTTTCATGACACCAGGCACGAGGCAATAGAAAACCATGATCCCCGAGAGACAGGGAACAAGGAGAGCCCTGCAATTGCCTTGAGAGAATCCGCAGGATGTGGCACCAAGAAGGGAAACTGAGGCAGCGCTTCATAGACTCCCTGAGTTGAGGATACACTCAGCAGACTGTCAGAGGAGTGAGGGTACAGAGAAGCAGTCTCATCTACCCTTTCTGCTGGGCTCTGAGTTCCTCATGGTCAATCCCAGCCTGATTTTTGCTGCTTTGTTTTTCTGTGTACCCCAGCTTCTCCACATGAACGCTATGGCAGGTCCTGGCTCTCCTCCCTCCATTTTCCTTTCAAAATTTGGCCATTCACCAGTAACTCTGATCTTCCTTCTGAGGCAAACTGACACGTAATATCCTAGTCAGCCATTATGAAGTTGAAATCCTGAGCTGAGGATACAAGGCTGAGAGCCCAGGAAGACCAAGGCAGCTAGAGTTCATAGGACAGAGAGAAGCGAGTTTACAGAAAGAAAAGCCCAGAGAGCTGTGGAGGGTCCTCAAGGATTCGGCAGAGGACTAATCAGCGCATGGGTGTAAGAAAACTACTCAAGGCAAGGGAAAGCACAATAAAAAGAATTAGAGAAAACAACGCCTGGTACTCACACAGGACTAAGGATAGTGCTAGTTCCTTCCAGTCAGACTGAAAAAAACTCGTAATTCATGAGGCATTGTGCAGAGTACTCTGGAAAGCCTCAGTAGTGAGGAATAATTAGCCCCGGAATGAGCCATGCTCTGGACTAACCTAACAAATCATAAACATAAGACTCAGCCAGGCTCTTATTACAGGTGGTTCACACATAAAAAAATTAGCCAGGCGTGGTGGCGGGCGCCTGTAGTCCCAGCTACTTGGGAGGCTGAGGCAGGAGAATGGCATGAACCCAGGAGGCAAAGCTTAAAGTGAGCCGAGATCATGCCACTGCATTCCAGCCTGGGCAACAGAGTGAGACTCCACCTCAAAAATAAATAAATAAATAAATTTTTAAAAAGATTCAAACAAGTGAAACGTGTTCCAAGTAAATTAACTGCATTCTAGAACAAAACTCAATAATATTTATAGTGACATAAAAATAGTACCCAACAAGGTAAAATTACAATGTCTAGCATCCAAAGATTACCAAAGATTACCACACATGCAGAGAGGCAGGAAAACATGATCCAGAATGAAGAGAATAATCAATCAATTGAAACTGACCCAAAACTGACACCGATGTTAGAATTATCAGAGAAGCACATTAAATCAGTTATTATAACTTTTTAAGCATATGAAATAAAATGGAGACATACAAGATTTTTTAAGGTCCCAAATTGAGCATTTCAAGGTGAAAATTACACTGGGTGGGATTAATGGTAGATTAGATACAGCAGAGGAAAAATTAATAAACTTGAAGGTATAACAACAGAAATCATCCAAAATGAAACACTGTTGTTAAAAAAAGAATTTTTTTTTTTTTTTTTTTAAAAAGCACATCAGTATGCTCTGGGACAATTTCATACCACATAAGTCCTTAAAGGAGATGATACCGAGTAACAGAAAAATATTTGAGGTAATAACTGAAACTTTTCAAACTTAATAAACATTATAAACCCACAATCCAAGAAGCTCAATAAATCTCAAACATGAAGAAAACTACCCTAAGATGTATCACAATCAAATTGATTAAAACCAATAAGAGAAAAAGCTTAAAAACAACCAAAGACAAAGACATGTTACGTACAGAGGAACAAAAAATAAAATGGCATAAGACTTACCATTTGAAACAGTGCAAGCCAGAGGATGGTAGAGCAACATCTTTAAAGTACTAAAAGAAAATGTCAATACAGAATTCTATATTTGGCAAAAAGTCTTTCAAAATGAAGATGGCAATAAAATAACATAGAACTGGGCTACAAATCAAAGCATAAAATAAATATCCAGCCGGGTATGGTGGCTCATGCCTGTAATCCCAGCACTTTAGGAGGTTGAGGTAGGCGGATCATGAGGTCAGGAGATCGAGACCATCCTGGCTAACATGGCGAAACTCTGTCTCTACAAAAAATACAAAAAATTAAGGCAGGAGAATCGCTTGAACCCGGGAGGCAGAGATTGCAGTGAGCCGAGATTGTGCCATTGCACTCCAGTCTGGGTAACAGAGCAAGACTCCATCTCAAAAAAAAAAAATCCATAAATCTATACTGATATAAATAATTGAGTAAATGAGGGATAATAGACAAATCTCCCAAACAGAAGAATTCCAAATAATTTGTGTAAAGACTGCTCCCTTGAGGAGATGAAACATTAATTTCTACCCCTTAAGTGTGAACTTCACGAACCAATTTCCTTTCAAAGATACAGTATGGAAGGAAACGGAAGAGGGGAGCAACTTTACAATGGAGAAACCTGACAAACTATCTCAGGCAGGTGAGTGAGGTCAGTTATCATAGTAATAAGTCATGTGGATAGTATGCAACTGTTAGTCTGTTCTTGGACTGCTATAAAGAAATGGCTGAGACTGGGTAATTTATAAAGAAAAGTGGTTTAATTGGATCAAGGTTCCACAGGCTGTACAGGAGGCATGGGTGGGGAGGCCTCAGGAAGCTTGCAATAATCACGGAAGGCAAAGGAGAAGCAGCCATGACTTACATGGCAGGAACAGGAGCAAGGGAAAGGTAGAAGTGCTACACACTTTTAAAT
This sequence comes from Piliocolobus tephrosceles, assembly GCF_002776525.5. Taxonomy (NCBI): domain Eukaryota; kingdom Metazoa; phylum Chordata; class Mammalia; order Primates; family Cercopithecidae; genus Piliocolobus; species Piliocolobus tephrosceles. The sequence goes on along the minus strand of NC_045442.1, from coordinate 12,309,915 downwards.
GACCAGATCTCACCAGAATTTACTCACTATCACAAAAACAGCAGCAAGGGGATGGTGCTAACCCACTCATGAGAAACCCACCCCTATGATCCAAATACCTCCCACCAGACCCTGCCTTCAACATTGGGGATTACAGTTCAACTTGAGATTTGGGTGGGGACACAGATTGAAACCATATCAGAAACTTTCATATAATGTGATAAAAGTGACACTTAACCTGTGTGATTTTCTCTAAAACCCCATAACTCTTTGCACATTTCCTGAAAGACTAAAATTATTCTAAAATTAAAAATAAAATAATTGCAAAACAAAGACATGGTCAGATCTACAAAAGCTGAAAGAACTTAATACTGACAGCTCCACAAAATAAACTAAAAGATGTCTTAGGCAGAAGGAATTTGGGTGATCATAAATGGGTATTACGTGTATAAATATGTAAGATTTTATTATTATTTAAATCTGTTTAAAAGACAACTGACTTTTGGTTCCACCAAGATAGAACATACCCATTCCTCGCAGGTCCTCCTTCTTACAAGTGAAAGATCCTTTTCAAAACTCCTACCAGAAAGAAAAAGAGCAAACCAAGCATGAAGCAATCATTACGAAGGAAAGAACAAAGTACAGAAATCAGTAAGATTGAAAATAAGAAAACCAAATAGAAAGCCAATGGAACAAAAAGCTAGTTCTTAAAAATAGAGGCAGTAAAAAGTGATTAACCTCTAGCAAGACTGACAAAGATTAAAAGCCAGAAAATACAAATGATCATATCTGAAACAAAACAGGTGATATCACTGCAGATTCATTAAAAGGAAAATAAGAAAAACTACAGACAAACTTTATGAATTTGACAACTTAGAAGAGATGGAGCAATCCTTGAAAATCACAAACTACAAGTTAATCAAGATGAAATAGACAACCTGAATAGTCCTAATAGTCCTACAATCTTTTTTTTTTTTTTTTTTTTTTTTTTTTTTTGTGGGGCACTGTCACCCAGGCTGGAGTGCAATGGCATGATCTTGGCTCACTGCAAGCTCCGCCTCCCGGAGGTTCATGCAATTCTCCTGCCTCAGCCTCCCGAGGAGCTGGGATTACAGGCGCACACCACCGCACCCAGCTAATTTTTTGTATTTTTAGTAGAGATGGGGCTTTTCACTATGTTGGCCAGACTGCTCTCGAACTCTTGACCTTGGGATCTGCCCACCTCTGCCTCCCAAAGTGCTGGGATGACAGGCATGAGCCAGCACGCCCAGCCCATACAACCATTTTTAAAATTGAATTTGTAATTTACAAAGCTCCCAAAAAAATCTACAAGCCCAGATGATTTCACTCGAGAGTAATTCTACCAAGCATTTTTCTAAAATTAATAACAATTTAATACAATTTAACTCTTCCAAGAAAAAGAGGAAGGAATACATACGTCATTTTAGGAGACCTCATTATTTCCCTGATACCAAAACCAGACAAAGATGTCCAAAAAAAGAAAATTATAGACTAATCTCTCTCATAAACTTAGATGCAAAAATCCTCAACAAAATGTTAACAAATCAAATGTAGCAATGTATAAAAAGAATTATACACTAGGACTGAATGGGATTTATTTTAAGTATGCATTTTAAGTTAAGCATTAAAAAAAAAAAAAAAACAATATATTCCACCCTATCAGTGGGCTAAAAGAAAAACCATATATCTATTGATAGAATTTAAAAATTTGATAAAATCCAACCGTTTATGATAAAAACTCTCAAACTAGAAATAGAGGGAAACTCGCTCAACTTCATAAGATAATTTACAAAAATAACTTACAGCTAATATCATACTTAATGGTGAAAGGTGCTTTCTAAAATTGGAAACAATGCAAGGATGTAAGCTCTTACCACATTTATTCAACATGGTACTAGTCATAGCAGTAAGTCAAGAAAAGGAAATAAAAGGCATACAGGTTGGAAAGGAAGAAATAAAACTGTCCCTTTGTACATGTTATTATCTACAGAGACAATCCCAAAGAATCTACAAAAAAGACTACTAGAACTAATACATGAGTTCATCAAGATTGTAGGATACAAATCAACACATAAAAATCAACTGCATTTTTCTATGTAACAATGAACATGTAGACACCAAAATTTAAAACAATACCACTTACAATCACTCCAAAGAAAATGTAATACTAAGTATAAACTTAACAAAACATGTACAGGATCTGTGTGCAGGAAAGTCTAAAAGGACTGACAAAAGAAATCAAATCAACACATGAAGAGATGTATCATGTGTTCATGGATTGGAAGACTCAACATAATAAAGATGACAATTTTCCCCAAGTTGGTTCATATGTTTAGTATAGTTCCTATTAAAATCCTAGCAAGTTTTTTGTAGATACAAAGTTTTTTCTATTAAGTTCTAGGGTACATGTGCACAACGTGCAGGTTTGTTACATATGTATACATGTGTCATGTTGGTGTGCTGCACCCATTAACTCATCATTTACATTAGGTGTATCTCCTAATGCTATCCCTACCCCCACCCCACGACAGGCCCCGGTGCATGATGTTCCCCACCCTGTGTCCAAGTGTTCTCATTGTTCAGTTCCCACCTATGAGTGAGAACATGCAGTATTTGGTTTTCTGTCCTTGCAATAGTTTGCTCAGAATGATGGTTTCCAGCTTCATTCATGTCTCTACAAAGGACATGAACTTGCCCTTTTTTATGGCTGTATAGTATTCCATGGTATATATGTGCCACATTTTCTTAATCCAGTCTATCGTTGATGGACTTTTGGGTTGGTTCCAAGTCTTTGCTATTATGAACAGTGCTGCAATAAGCATACATGTGCATGTGTCTTTATAGCAGCATGATTTATAATCCTTTGAGTATATACCCAGTAATGGGATGGCTGGGTCAAATGGTATTTCTAGTTCTAGATCCTTGAGGAATCACCACACTGTCTTCCACAATGGTTGAACTAGTTTACAGTCCCACCAACAGTGTAAAAGTGTTCCTATTTCTCCATCCTCTCCAGCACCTGTTGTTTCCTGACTTTTTAATGATTGCCATTCTAACTGGTGTGAGATGGTATCTCACTGTGGTTTTGATTTGCATTTCTCTGATGGCCAGTGATGATGAGCATTTTTTCATGTGTCTGTCAGACAAACTTAAAATTTATATGAAGAGTAACAGATCCTAAATTTGCTAAAAACGGTCTTGAAAAAGAAAAGTGGGAAGAAGCACTTTATTCTACTATACAGCTACAATAATCAAGACAGTGTAGGCGACAGACATGTAGATCAATGGAACAGAACAGAAAAATCCAAAAATAAACCATACAAATATGTTCGCCTGATTTTTGACCAAAGTCAAAAGTAATTCAGTAGAGGAAGAATAACCTTTACAACAAATGATGCTGGAGCAATTGGACATACATAGGCAAAAAAAAAAAAATGAACCGTGAATAACCTAAACTTCACATCTCATCCAAAAATTAATACAAAATGGATCAGGAACTTCAAGATAAAACAAAACTATAAAACTTTTAGAAAACAACATAGGGAAAAAAACTCCTTAGGCTCTTTGACAAATTAAAATAGAATGAGATAACCCTACACACCGATATCTGAATGGTTAAAATAGTGACAGCAGCAAATGCTGGTAAGGACGTGGAGGAACTGGATCATACATACATTGCTGGCAGGAAAACAAAAGGGTAGAGCCACCGTGGAAAGCAGTTTTCAGTTTTTATAAAACTAAACATGCAACTGCCATATGGCCTAGCAATTACACTCTTGGGCATTTATCCCAGAAAAACAAAAAGTCACATTCACACAAAAACCCGCATTATTTATAACATTTTTTCACAAAAACTGGAATGACCCAGATATCCTTCAGCAGATGAATAGTGATCCATCCATCCCATGGAATATCACTCAGCAAGATAAAGGGACTACCTATTGATATACACTACACAATGACTTAAATGAATTTCTAGGGAATTATGCTACGTAATAAAAGTCCAGCTCCTGAAGGTTATATACTGCATAAGTCCATTTATGTAACATACTTGCAATGACAAAATTATACCAATGAAGAACACATTCGTGGTTTTAAGGTGGGAGGCAGAGAGATGGAGATGGGTGTGGCTATAAAAGGGAACAGGACAAATCCTGGTGGTGACGGAAGTGTCCTGTGTGCTGAATGAAGTTTATCCTAAAGCTGCTTCCTTACATATTTTAAGTCCAGCCTAAAGGTTTCTCTGTACATAGTAAACTATAACCTAAATGGAGTTGTAAACAGACTGTAGCCTATTCTTGTGCCAATTACCAAGTTTTGGCCAATCAAAGGTGGCCAACTGTTCAAACCATGTTCAAATAAGGCAAATGCCAAACTGTAACCAATCCAGCCCTTTCTGTACCTCACTTCCGTTTTCTGTACCTTTCCTCTTTCTGACTATAAATCTTCTTGCACCACGTGGCTTCAATGGAGTCTGAATCTACTCTGGCTCTGGAGGCTGCCCAATTTGCAAATTTTCTTTGCTCAGTTAAACTGTTAAATTTAATTCACCTAAAGTTTTTCTTTTAACATGTGTTTTGATTGTATCAATGTCAATATCTTTGATGTGATATTCTTTTTTTTTTTTTTTTTTTTTTTTTTAGAGTTTTGCTCTTTTGCCAGGCTGGGGGGCAGTGGCACAATCTCGGCTCACTGCAACCTCCCTCCTGGGTTCAAGTGATTCCTCTGCCTTGGCCTCCCAAGTAGCTGGGACTACAGGTGTGCGCCATCACACCTAGCTAATTTTTGTATTTTTAGTAGAGACAGGGTTTCACCATGTTGGCCAGGATGGTCTCATGATCCACCCGCCTCAACCTCCCAAAGTGCTGGGATTACAGCCATCAGCCACTACACCCAGCCAGTATTCTTAGTTTTGCAAGATGTTACCATTGAGGAAAATTGGGTAAATGGTGTAACGAATCTCTCTGCATTATTTCTTACAATTGTATATGAACCTGCACTTATCTCAAAATAAAAAGTTTAACTTAAAAACTTAAATAAAAATAGATCATAGGCCTAAATGTAAAACCTGAAACAATACAACTTCCAAAAGAAAAAAAGAAAATCTTGTCATCTTGTCTCTTAGTCTACTCAGTATAACAAAATACCATAAAATGAGTGACTTATAAATAGCAGAAATTTATTTCTCACAGTTCTGGAGCCTGAAAAGTCCTAGATCAAGGTGCTGGCACAGTCAGTGTCTGATGAGGACCCTCTCCCTAAATAACCATCTTCTCACTGTGACCTCACAAGTAGGAAGGGCAGAGGGATCTCTCTGGGGTTTCTTTTATGAGGGCATTAATCCCATTTATGAGAGCTCCACCCCATGGTCTAATCACCTCCCAAAGGCCCCGCCTCCTACCACCACCACTTTAACAGTTAGGATTTCAACACATGAATTCAGAATAAACAAACATTCAGTCCACTGCACCTCAAATTAGGAAAACATTTGTAAACTTGGACGGCAAAAAGCACAATCCAAAAAATAACAGAACGTATACATTGGACTTCATCAAAAATAAAACTCCAGCTTCAAGACACTATTAATAGAATGAAAGACAAGCCACAAATTGGGAGAAAAACTGTACAAAACATATGTGATCAAGGACTTGTATCCAGAAAATGTGTGTGTGTGTGTGTGTGTTTTAAGTATGTATATACATATATATATATATATATATATGCACTTAAAAACCCCAAAACTCTCAAAACTCAATAAGAAAACAAGCAGCCAAATTTTTTCAAATGAGCAAAAGACTTAGACACTTTAAAGATGATATACATGAAATCTACATAAAACATGCACAATATTATTAGAGAATTGCAACTTATACTCACAATGAGAAACAACTACCTATTAGAATGGCTGGGACATACCACCATGGACCATCCCAAGTACTGGCAAGCACGGGCAAGAACTAGAACTCACACATTCTACTGATGGAAACGCAAAATGGTACAACTACTTTGGAAAACAGTTTGACAGTTTCCTAAAAAGTTAAACATATGTCTACTGTATGATCAACTATTCCGCTCCTAGATTTTTACCAAAAAGAAAAGTTTATGTCTATACAAAGACTCGTAATGAATATTTACAGCAGCTTTGTTTGTAAACCTCCAAATTGGGAACAGCCTAAGTGTGTGTCAGCACATAAATGAATACACAAATTCTGGTGTATCCATAGAAGGGAAGACTACTCGGCAGTAGAACCAAATGAATTACTGATATACACAAAAACACTAGTGAATCTTAAAATAATTAGAGAGAAAGAAAGCAAAAAGTCACCATGCTACAAGATTCCATTTATATAAAACCCTATAAAATACAAACTAATATATAGCAACAGAAAGTAGATCCATGGTTATTGGTGGGGGTATGGGAGCAGGGAGGCACTGAAGGAAGGGGTTCAAAGGGGCATTAGGAAACTGTTTGAAGCAGTGGATTTGTTGTGATGATTTTAAGGGTATATATACATACTAGACATCAAATTATATACTTGTTTTTTTTGGAGACAGTCTCGCTCTGTCACCCAGGCTGGAGTGCAGTGGTACAATCTTGGCTCACTGCAACCTCCACCTCCCTGGTTCAAGCAATTCTCCTGCCTCAGCCTCTGGAGTAGCTGGGACTACAGACGCATGCCGTCGTGCCTGGCTAATTTTTTTGTATTTTAATAGAGACGAGGTTTCACCATATTGCCCAGGCTGGTCTCGAACTCCTCAGCTCAGGCAACCTGCCAGCCTTGGCCTCCCAAAGTGAAATTATATACTTTTAATATGGACAATTTGTTATATCAATTATAACACAATAAAGCTGCTTAGAAACATTTCCCAGTTTTTATTTCTAATGTGATAAATACTGATAAATACCCTCAAATGAAAGTGCTTAGGAGTCCTCAATTTTAAGAGTAAAAAGGGTCTTCAAACTAAAAAGTTTGAGAACTGCTGCCCTGGGGGATAGAGATCCTGACTTTTCATCTTTCTCGGCATCAGCAGCACCCAACCCAACACTGAGTGCGCAGCAGGTCTGCAGTGGGCATCTGCAGAGTGACTGGATGGAAACACACAGCAGTTCGATCATTGTGTCTGCTTCACTGGTTGGGGAAGTGTTTTTGAAGAGGGGAGAACACTCTTCTCTTAAAGAAGGTACAACTCTTTGAAGTTATTTCCCCTGAGTTCCAGCCCTCCTGGAGGATAAACTGTGGGCCTGGTTTCGGGAAAGTTATCCTCACTGCTTCTTCAGGACAGAGGGACTCTGCTACAGCAAAGCCAGATCCCCCAGGCAGGCCAACACAAGGGTGCCATATGCTGGGTGTGGAGGCTTTAAGGGATACCAAGACCCCAAAAGAAAAGATACCTGAGCAAACCATCCCATGACCTGGGAGCCTTGAGACATTCCAAATGTCCTCTCCGACCTCTTTGGGAGAGCAGCTCATCTTGGCGTCCCCTCAAATCGGGCCCAACTCCTGAACAGAGGGTTCCAGGGCTGAGGCTTGCCTGGCCCAAGAAAAACAGGCAGGAGCAGTGGGCGTGTTGCCTCAGATTGTAAAGTGCTCCCAGATAAGCCGGCACCTAACAAAGAGGGCCTTATGCTCCACCAGGAGCACAGCTTTTGACATTCACTGCTTTTGTACAAGCTAAAAGTGGGTTGGACACTAGAAGCCTCTATGATTACTACAAGATCACGTCCTTTAAACCAAGTGGCTTCTGGGCCACAGATCTGGATGGCAAATCGTCTGCCCTGAGTGAACTCATAACCCTGGGAGGAGAAACAGAGAGCCCTTCTCCATGTCCCCTTCTCTTTTCTAGATTGTATCACCGTGTGTCTCTCCTAAAACCTGGAGAACATCCACAAGTGGTAGGCCCCTGTGCTCCTGACTTCCTAAAGCCCCAGATTTGTGAACTATGCAGCCCAGAGCACTCCGACCTACCCCAGCTCCCCAGCAGTCAGCACCCCACAGCTGTCTAGGCTCAGTGAGTACTTCCTGGCACATGTCCACACTGGACCTCTGAGCTGTGCTAACAGTACCTTCACTGGGGCCCAGGAGCTTAGGCCAGCCCCATCCAGACTTCTCCAGGAGAAAAGAGGAGTCCCTAGACAGGGGAGAGTTGGCTCCATGGAAACTCATCGTACCTGTACCCAGGGTGATAGTCAGGAAAAGAAAACCAAAGCAAGTCAAGCTGTGAACGCAGGTCTCTCTTCCCCTGCAGATCCAGCTACACGTCCCCTTGATTCAGATGCCAGCTGGCAGCAGAGAGGTTAGTAGACAAACCCTTGCCAAGGGGACTGAGAAGAAATGCCAGGGTCCCAGGTTCAGGAGGAAGGACTGAGGTGAAGGGAGAGGGTGGTGAGAGCGAAAGAATAGACAAAGAAAACGAGAGCTGCAAGTTACCTAGGGGAAAGTCACTCTGCTGACGGGCCATGGATCCCAAAGTGTGCTCTCAAACAAGCAGCAGCAACATCCGGACACTTGTTAGAAGTGTACGTCTTCAGACCTCCCTGCAGACCTGCTGAATCAGAGCCGGGATGAGCCAGGACATGGGCAGTGGTCTGCCCCCCTTGACTACTCACTGGTTTTGCCTGCGGAGATTTAAAACCCCAAACAATAACACCTGAATCTCATCCCAGAGATTCTGATTTGATTGATTGATTGGATTGGATTGGTCTGGGGTACAGCCTGGGCATCAGAATTTCAAGCCTGCTTAAAGTGTCAGGTACTTGGGAAGCTTCTGAAAAGGACCATTGCTGGGCCCTCCCCCGAGACTTGAGGAATCAGGACCTTCAGGAGGCACTGAGCATTTCCAGTTCTAGAAAGTATCTTCCACCCATGTGATTCCAAGGTACTCACTGATTTTGCAAACCTTAGGAGTTTGTTTCCAAGATTGGTTCTTCCTAGCCTTGCCAAACAGGCCCAAGCTCCTAACAGAGCCCTTGAACCCATTCAACCAACAAGACATTCACTCAGTGATCAACAAATGTCACCTTCCGTGCCTACTGTGTCCCGTGCACAGACTTCTCTAAAAATACAAAAATAAGCCATATAAATCTGTAAGTTGGCCACATTCTATAATGAAAGTGTGTGGGGATGCAGAAAATAAGAAAGAGAAGAAAGGGAGATGGATAAGGAAGAATTAGAGAGGTAAGTTCTTTTCCAATACATGGGGAAAATAAAATAAGGTGAGTCAGTCAGGAATCTCTTTGGAAATGCCCAAGAAGGTCTGCCCACAAGAATAAGAAGTGTGTTTCCCTTCCCACGCCACCCCTACCCCACTCATTCCTGGGGAGGTTAAACAAACAATTTGTTTTGTCTTTTGAAAAGGGGTGTAGAAATCTATCACCAGGGAAAAAAAAAATATTAAGTAGCAGTAAGCCAGCTGAGATGCTTCCAATAAAGATAGAGGCCAGAAACAGAGGAGACAAGAATCGAGATGAGGGTGATGATAGAGATTAACCTGTGAGTAACCTGCCAACTCTGGCTGCCGAGGCCAGCAGGGTGAGGCCCGAGAAGCAAGAGCCACTGCCAGGGCAGGACTGGCTTCTTGAACCACGCTGGAAGCACTGTTCTGGATGGAGTCCTGGGCACACACCAGCCTAATAAATAGGGGTATTGTAATTACTTGTTTACGTGTCACTCTCCTCCATTCGACCAGGGGCTCCTGCGGAGCTGGGACTACTGTCATCTAGCCCCTGGCTCCTAGCATCTGGCACAGATCACCTGGCAGGAACCACCTGGCAAGGGAGTCTCCAAGACATTTTCTGAGGCCCTGAGTAAATAGCCTATTCTTTAGAGGGGATCGAGACGGTTACATAAAATCCTGGCTAAGTTAACATGCACCCGGACGGCAGAGGTGGCACAGGGAACCTCATTATCTGAAAGACCAGCATAGCACTATGACCTGTGTGGTCCATCCTGAAACTCAGAATGTGACCTTATTTGGAAGTAGGGTCTTTGCAGAGGTAATTAAGGATCAAGATGAGATCCTGCTGGATTATGGTACTTCCCAAAGCCGATGAGCCTGCGCTTATAAGACACAAAAGAGGACACCAGAGACTCAGAGAGAAGCCATGCAAAGTCAGAGGCACTGGAACTAGGGCTGCCACAAGCCAAGGAACACCTGGAGCCTGCAGAAGCTAAAAGAGGCAAGGAAGCATTCTTCCCTAGAGTCTTCAGAGGAGCATGACTCTGCCGACACCTTGACTTTAGACTTCTAGCCTCTGGAATTGTGAGAGAATAAATGTTTGTTGTTCAAAGCCAAGTTTGTAGCCATCTGTTCTGGAGACCCCTGGAAATGAATACAAGCTGGACATGCATTTGGAGGCCAGGCCCCACAACCACCCTGAGAGGTAGGTAGTAATACACGTGACTTACAGATGAGGACAGGTGGGCTGAGAATAGCCAAGAATGTCACTCAAGTTGACACCACCAGAAACCAAAGAGTCATTGCTTTCTGGCCCTAGTAGAAAACAATTCCAAACAAAGGAAAAAGACACACTGCAATACAGCAGGGATGGATGGATGGGCCACAGCCTGAAGGTGAGAGTGCTGGAGACACCTGCCCTGATGCCACAGCACTGACCACTCTAAGCCAGGCAGTGCCACAGACACACTTCTGGGGGAATGCCGTCCAAGCCATTTCTGCGAGACTCCAGTATTTATAAGCCTCACCTTTTCAACTAAGACCTGGAGAGACAGGACACATAATCAAAAGGAGCACATAAAAGGGAGAGACACATGTGCTAACCATAATGTGTTATTTCTACTTAGAGAAAAAGAAAAAGAAAAAAGAGTCCACATTTTTCTAGAGTAAATGTCTCAGGATTCTGTTTCAAGATGATACTAAAAAGCTTCTTGGATCTGACACAAGCACGTTAAGATCTTAAGAAGGCAAGAACATAATAAAGGAGACTTTGAAAAAAAACTATTCATTCTTGTTCTTGTTGGCACATCTTTGAAGGGTATTTAAAGTGGCTGGAGCACTGGAGAATACAATCTTCCGTATTTGGAATTCCTCTTTATCTCCCACACCATAAAAAATATTTAAAAGTATAAGTGACATCCCCATTTGCCCCCAAAGTTGTCTTGAAAGATTTTAAAGTTCCTGAAACATAATGAATGAGAAAAGACAAAATAATCCCAGTTGTCAAAGAATCTACTTCTTTGCCTCCCCATTTGTGTGTGAAATTGGAGAATCCTCCACTTGGTGTTCGAGAGGCAATGGGTGGTGCAGCAATTGCACCCGTCACGTTAACTCCCATCTCACTGACATAGGTAACCATGAAAGACTTATTTTTTAATATCCATTAAAATTGCAACTCTGCGTATTCTGGACATTCCTTTCCCCCTCATCCCTCAGTTTGTGCCAAACTTCACCTCTTCTGTGAAGCCTTCCTGGGATGGAGAGCATCAGGACCATTGTGGGACAGAAGAAAGAGCAAAAGGCTTTAGAAGACGGGTTACCGGATCTAACAAACACACAGGATCCCCAGTTAAATTCGAATTTTATATATGCAACAAATAATTTTCTTTTCTTTTCAGACATAGGGTCTCACTGTTACCCAGGCTGGAGTGCAGTGGTACAATTATAGCTCACTGCAGCCTTGAACTCCTGGTCTTAAGTGATCCTTCCAATCCAGCCTCCTAAGTAGCTAGGATTACAACAGATAATTTTCTAAAGTATAAGTATGTCCCAGACAATGCTTGGTATATACTTATGCCTAAAATCCATATATTTGTTGTTTGACTGAAATTCAAATTTAACTGGATATTCTGTATTTTTATTTGCTAAATCTGGCAACCGTGGTTGGGAGGCAGCCAGGCCTGGACTTGCATGCCAATTCTACTACTAATTAGCTATGCATACTTGGGCAGGTTAGCAAACCTCTCTGAGAGTCACTCTCCCTTCCCATATAATGTGGACAATTCCCTACCACCTACAGAGCAATGCCCTAACCAACAAAACAGAGCTGCAAGGGTCTCCACAATCTGTCCTTCCAGCAGCATTAGTTGTCACCAAATTCTTTCTCCTACAGCAGTTACAAAATGCTTATCGATTCCTTCATGTACCATGCTTTCTTACCTCTATGCTTCTATTCACGTGGTTACATTTGCCTAGAATATTATCCCTACCCACAGCATATGCACACCAACACACACACCCACACTGACACACAGAGTCACCTGCATTACTACTCTTTGCTGGGCTAACTTCTATCAGTCCTTTAAGACCTGGTTCTGGCATCAACTCCTCCAGAAGTCCCCACCAACTTCACTCTTCTACCTCCTTCCCTAGAAGGTTGGACATCACCTCTGCACTACCCCGTAACTCCTGTGCTCAACACATTGCTTTGTTTGGTTTGGGGACCGAGTTTTGCTCTTGTTGCCCAGGCTAGAGCATAATGGCATGATCTCGGCTCACTGCAACCTCTGCTTCCTGGGTTCTCCTGCCTCAGCCTCCCCAGTAGCTGGGACTACAGGCATGCACCACCATGCCCGGCTAATTTTGTATTTTTAGTAGAGACGGGCTTTCTCCATGTTGGTGAGGCTGATCTCAAACTCCCGACCTCAGGTGATCCACCCACCTTGGTCTCCCAAAGTGCTGGGATTACAGGTGTGAGCCACTGCGCCCGGCCAAACACATTGCTTTATATTATACTCTTCTCTTTAGGAGTCTGCATTCACCACTGGGCCACGGACTTCTTGGTCCTACTCATCTGTTTATCCTCAGCACAATGTTTGGTACATAGCGAGTTCCCTTTGCTTCACCCAAAATTAGCAGTGCTGAGCAGGAAACCTCAATGGTGAGTCCCCAGACCCACGAAACCACGCCAGGAGACTCTGCCGTCGTAGACAGGTGCTCAACCTTCAGGTGATAAAAACGCTCATTCTACTTTACACATTTCCTCACTGTTCTCATGGCCCCAGGGAGCTGCACAGGTCACAGGCCTGCGAAGCCACCTGATTCCACACTTTCCATTCTGCCCAGTGTGCTGCTTGAAGTGCCATTCGCCTGACATCTGCATGATTTGATCTCCTGCTTCTACCCCAAGAGTTTTTACCGAAAAAATCTCTGGACCTGCCTCTTTCAACATCCTCTGGGCTATTCTTGAGATCAAACATTTTGATCTACAGTTTCCAGTTCAAGAAAAGGCTCAAGGGATGTGAGGGTGATCTGGCTGTAACATCTGTTACCCCATTGATCGCCAGCGTTGATTCAACCAATCTAACCGTACAGGAAGGTGTCGCTTTCCTCCCTCACTGCTCCATGTGCATCTCTCCTGAAGTGTGTGCTCGAAGAGGACTCCATCCCCGACAGAGGAGGACCAATCTTCGGTCAAGGGTATACGAGTAGCTATGCTCCCCGGCTAGAACCTCCAAACAAGCTCTCAAGAAAAGGCTCAGGTATAAATGCAGTGGCTAAAGGCCAAGGGGCAGAGAGCTTTTGCCTGCCAGCTGCTGCTGCTCAATCAGAAGCCCCACCTCCCAGAAGCAGCAAACAAGCAAAACCAAACCTCATGTTTAAGGACGAGGAGAGGAAAGCAATAGGAAAAAAACTTTAGGGTGTAAGATAAAGAGTAAAATTAACTGGGCACAGTCAACAGGGAGTCAGAGTAAACCTCTGACCACAAACCAGCTCTGCCCTAACCATCCTGACCTGAGCACTTAAGAGGCAACCCACAGCCCACACGCCAATGGGAAGCACTTGTTTCTGTTCTCACCCTGCTAATAAAGACATACCCGAGACTGGGTAATTTATAAAGGAAAGAGGTTTAATGGACTCACAGTTCCACGTGGCTGGGGTAGGCCTCACAATCACGTTGGAAGACGAAGGAAGAGCAAAGAGACTTCTTACATGGCAGTGGGCAAGAGAGCTTGTGCAGGGGAACTCCCCTTTAAGAAACCACCAGATCTCGTGAGACTTACTCCCTATCAGGAGAACAGCACAGGAAAAACTCGCCCCCGTGATTCAAATTATCTCCACCTGGTCCTACCCTTGACATGTGGGGATTATTACAATTCAAGGTGAGATGTGGTGGGGGACACAGCCAGACTACATCACTTGTCTTGCACACAGATTTGCACATGTCACAAACAGCCACAGAACCACATGTACTCAAGCCATAAAGTCCCAGGCACTGCAGACTCTCTGCTCTCAAGCATTCTCTGTTCTACTAACCAGGACTCACCCTCATCTCCCACCAATGACCTCCTGCCTCCACCTTTAGCAAAAGAGACTATAAGATGCTGAAGAACTTTCTGAACCCAAGATGAAATGATAACTCGTTGCTGCATGAAGGGTGTTAGTTAAGTGTACGGCGTGGATTCTACTGCTTAAAAGATCTAAAATATCCTAACGCCATTGGAGAAGGGGAAGCGAGGACATATAATGCAGCTGACAATACCCTGGTCAGCTGGGTTCCCTGCCTCATCAAATCTTAAAAACCACCACCTTTGGGCAGGTGAAGAAGCAGAGGCTCAACAAGGTAACTAAGGTTACCAAGGTTACCAAGACATTAGCAAGTAACAGAGCTGGAATTTGAATTCTGATCATTCTGGCATTAGTAACTTTTCTTCTTCCAGGGACCCCCACCGGCTATCTGGTGTGCCCAAACTTCAAGCTCCAAATGCCCCAGAGTGGCAAGTGCCCAGCTGGGCTTCCCTTTGGGGCCAAGTAAACAAGAGGGGTCTGCGCATCTCTCTCTTGCTTGGATTTTAAATGTCATCAAGAAATGAGCTGGGGACAGGTATGGTGGCTCACGCCTGTAATCCCAGCACTTTGGGAGGCCGAGGTGGGCAGATCACAAGGTGAGGAGATCGAGACCATCCTCGCTAACACAGTGAAACCCCATCTCTACTAAAAATACAAAAATTTAGCTGGGTGTGGTGGCGGGCGCCTGTCGTCCCAGCTACTCAGGAGGCTGAGGCAGGAGAATGGCGTGAACCCAGGAGGTGGAACTTGCAGTGAACTGAGGTCGTGCCACTGCACTCCAGTCTGGGCAACAGAGCAAGACTCCATCTCAAAAAAAAAAAAAAAAAAAAAAAAAA
>NC_045442.1:12242875-12294735 GCF_002776525.5 Piliocolobus tephrosceles | reverse complement strand
AAAAAAAAAAAAAAAAAAAAGAAAGAAAAGCAAAATGAGCTGGAGCACTCTACTGACAAACACCAGGGAGGAGACAGCAGGGAGCCTGGGGTGAAGGGACATAATCAGGGGCCTGGTCCCCAGGCTCAGTAGGCCCCTGCCAGCCCAGGCAGGAACCACAGGAAGTAAGCTGTGTCCCTCCCCCCACTCAGCCCCACTGTTCCCAGCCAGGATGACTGGGTGCCACCCTCCTCTACCACCTCGTCTCCCCTACCTTGGCCCGAAGCCAACGCCTCCATTCTTGTCACAACCATGTACCTTTCCAAAGAGTGAACATTTTCGAATTCGAACTGGCGTCAATATATGAGTTGTGTATTTTAAATTCTCCAAATGGACTTTGTCTCACTTTATCACGCACAAATTATGACTTGGAGAGGTAGAAAACTAGGAAAGTGATGAACTGCATTTTCCTTCAGGCCTCTCTCCTGACCTCTCTCCCCATCAAACTAGCATCTCCTCTAAAAGCCAGCTGCATGGCAGGGCCATGAGGACACTCACAGGGGCCCCTGCCTACCAGCATCTCTACCTGTACCCAGACCAGCCTCTTCTCATGCAGCTGTCATGCTTTGAGACGGACAACAGACATTTTTCTCAAGCAATGCTCTTCTTATGCATGTGCTACATAAAATTGCTTTGGGTATACATCGAGACTAGTCCCCATGGTCCTTTCACTGAGACCGCCACCCTGAGGCTCTCCTGCATTGACATACTGGAGGTGTCTGCCAGCTGAAACCCCAACCTTCCCACCATAACCTCAACAGAAAATTACCTCCAGCACGCAGTTCTCCACATACACTATGGGCACACAGCCTATCCATAGCACACATCAACTACTGCCCTGCATGTTAGCCACAGTAAGATGCTTGGGGGCAGCAATGAGAGTTGACTCATCCTCTTTGTTTCAGACCCTGTGTGGAGGGCCCAGCACACAAACCTCACTTGGGCACTATCTTCTGATTGAATGTAAACTTCATAAATGTAGGAACTAGGTCTCTGTTGTCACTACTGCATATCTAGTACTTAGCATGGTATATGGCATATGCAACACTAAAGGGATATTTGATGAATGAACAAAAGGAAAAGGGGAGTATTAGGGTTTTCCAGAGAAACAGAATAGGATATGTGCATGGTAAGAGTGTGTGTGTGTGTGCGCGCGCGCACACGTGCGTATGGTGTGTGTGTGCATGGTGCGTGTGTGTGTGTGTGTGTGTTGTGTGTGTGCAGGTAGATATAGATAAAGAAATTTATTGTAAGGAATTGACTCTTGTGATTCAGAGGCTGACAAGTCCAGACCCAGCAGAGCTGATGGTATAGTTCCAGTTCCAGTTCAAACACAGGAAAAGACTCAAGCTGATGCCTTAGCTTGAAGACAGGCAGGTAGACGGAGGGAATCCTTTCCTATTCAACATTTGATTCCATTCGGGCTTTCAACAGATAGGATGAGGCCCATCTATACATTCAGGAGGGCAATCTGCTTACTCAGTCTACCAATTCTAATCTCATCCAGAGAGCTTCACAGACATACTCAGACATAATGTTTAACTAAATATCTGGGCAGCCCATGGTCCAGTCAAGTTGACATACAAAATTGACTATCACAGGGAGAAGTTAAATGCTGCAGTAGACAGAGTTCCAAGATGGCTCCAGATTCCTACCCCCCAGCATACATCCCCTGCATAGCCCTGTCCCTTGAGTGTGAGAAAAGTGAATGTAATGAAAGAGTCACTCTCTTGATTAGCTTACACTACATAGTAAGAAGGATGGGATAGTCACTCCTACTATTATGTTAGTCTGTTTAAGATTCATCTTAGCAGACTGGAGGGAAACTCCTTTGCTGGCCTTGAAGAAATTAGCTGCCATGTTAGAAAGGGGACCTCTGCAGGGGCCACATGTCAAGCACTGTGGGTGGCCTTTGGGATCTGGGAATAGCCCCCAGCTGACAGCCAGCAAGAAAGCAGTGACCTCAGCCCTACAACCACAAGAAGCTGACTTCTGCCAATAACCACAGGAGCATGGAAGAGGATGATGAGCTCAGGAAGAGGATGAGCCTGCTCAGCTGGTCAACACCGGGACTACAGCCTTGTGAGAGCCTGATCAGAGGACTTGCAAAGCCAGGTCTAGTTCCTAACCCACAGAAAAATGGTGAGAGAACAAATGTATATTGTTTCAAGCTACCAAAGTTGTAGTCATTTGTTATGCAATGGCAGAAAACGAATAGAAAGGCAAACAACATTTTTAATGTGAAAGCATTTTGAAGAGTCATGTTTCCCAAACTTCTGCCTTTTGCAGCCTTTCTTTGTAACTTCGACTGTGTCTACCTTCTACCTGGGCACTGCACCATTGATTAATGAGGTCTGCATAAGACAGATACCAGAAAGCTATTTGCTTCAGCCTTGCTTTCAGCAACAACAGCACTAAAACCAGAGTGCGGGGTGCTAGCCATGTGGAGTTCCTATAAATCTAAACAAAGGAATACTTGAATAGCTCTTCAAGTGAGGAAGTGCTTCTCTGTATTGTCCCTAATGCCATAAAGTATTTCTCCCCTAGTGTGAGTCCCACATTTTGGAAGACACTGCAGTATGTAATGACACCACTGCCTTTAGTACTTCGTGGGAGGGTCTGTAGTCGCCCCTACCAGAGGACAAATGTGTGTGGGGAGTGGCCCCTCCCAGACACACCCTATGCCTTGTTACAGCTCTCAAGGGAAGAGGCATTCCTTGCTTTCTGCAATGAATGAGTGGCAAATGAAGTCACAAACGAGGTCAGGCCACCAGCTTTCTTCTCTGCTGAGGCCCTTTGTCACTCTTGATAAAATGTTCATCACTGTAGCTCTTTGCCAGGTCACCAACTTGTCCTTCCACCCACTTGAGAGTAAAACCAGAAGCTGTATGCCCTGCACCAATTTGTAAGTTTGCAAGGCATGAATTTAAATCATGTACACTATGAGTCTGGCAAGGGTCTCGGCAGACATCTCTGCATTAATAACTATGTGGCTTGTGTTTTCTGTGCATCTTATGTAAAAACTCCTAGAAAAATGATTCTGAAAAGGCAGCTGATTGCTAATGCTTGTGATGGAAGTTAAAAACGTGGGTGTGTGCATGGCTGTTGAATGTTGAATAAAGGCCAGGCACAGCAGCTTATGCCTGAAATCCTAGAGCTTTGGGAGGCCAAGACGGGAGGTTCTCTTGAGCCCAGGAGTTTGAGACCAGCATGGATAACACAAGACCTTGTCTCTACTAAAAATCAAAAAAACTAGCATGGTGTGGTGGTGTATGCCTACAGTCTCAGCCACTGGAGGGGATATGGGGAGTGGTAATGGCAGAGGTGGGAAGTCATCAGATTGGAGGCAGGAGGATCACTTGAGCCCAGGAGTTTGAGGCTGTGGTCAGCTATAATCACGCCACTGTGCTCCAGCCTGGGCAACAGAACAAGACCCTGTCTCTATCAAAAAGAAAAAAAGAATTTTGAATAAAGAGATGGTTTTTAAGCAGAAAACAGACTTTTTAAGTCTGTTCAAAGGGAACAGAATGAACATCTCCAATTTTGCAACCAAACGTTCATCCACTTTCCAATAACAGTCCCTGATTTCTTCTGGAAAAGGAGTTCTTTCCCTATCCTCAGTCTATGAACTTTCAGGTGAAGTTGACTCTACCATGTGCCAAGGCAAGGCAGGTGACTAAGGTCTGAATCAAAGCATCACATTCCCCCGGGGACATGGAGCCTAAGCACAGCTATGGAAATAATGAGTCTTGCTGGGACCTTTAGGGGAACTTGCTCTTTTACTGCTGTACTTGATAATAAAGGCTATGGCCCCAAAACTGATGGCAGCCTTTTGCTACCACTCAGAGCTGGAACATGAAGTCAACTCAGAGAAGATCAGAACTAAGTGATGCAGAGGGACCAAGACTTAATAACAAAATTTGAGTCCTGGATCAAGCTGTATCTGAAGCTTATGCTTCCACCTTTCACTTACTAGGCTAATACTTTCATTCCTTTTGTTAATTTTTCACTCACGACCAAAATGTCCCTGATTAGGACAAAAAGTGTCTTCCGATTTTTTTTTTTTTTTAGTAAAACTTTCTTGCATTTTATGGGCTTACCATTGATTTATGACTATGGGATTAATCAAGGTCTCAGGATACATGTTTCTTGAACATCAGAGTGGATTCTTTTTTCAGAGAGTTAGCCACTCTTCCCTTGTTTTGTTCTTTACTAATTAACACTTATTTGGTTAGGAATGCTTTCCGTTACAAGTAATGGAATGCCCAGCTGAAGGTAGCTTATGCTGTTAGTCTCCCATAAGAGTGGAGCTGGAGGTTGGCCATCCGGAGGTTGGTTAGGCAACTCAATAATGCCACCAAAGACCTCGGCTCTTTTTGTCCTTCTGCTCTGCCACCCTCACGTGTTGGTGAGTCTCCCTTCTTGGTCACAAGATGACTACTGCAGAACTGGAACTGGACATTGAGTCCTCTCATGACAGTGTCCCACCAAGCAGAAAGGAAGAGAGTGGGAGCAAAATGGGGCTTCTCCTCGTAATGCCCTCTACCTTTTATCAGAAGGAAAGTCATGTCTAAAATTGCTCACTTACTCCCCATCATTGGCCAGGACTGGGTTATAGGGTCCCTCATAAACCACTCACCAGCACAGAAGGATGGACTTTCCATGACTGGCTTAGACCAAACTTAAGTGTTTGAAACCTTATCAAGGAAGAAGAGAGAATAGCTCTGGGACGGCATCTCCCACAGAGGTCTCGTTAACCTACCTTCTTGGAAGCAGGACTTCTATAAGAAGAAAAAGTACCAGGCAGGTGAATTCCAATTTTGCTCAAGCCAAGCTCAGCGTTCTTTGCCCTTAAAATAAGATCAGAATGAGCCAGAGGGAAAGGCACCGATGTTAAAAACTATATTTGGATCCCCTAGAGCTAGAAGAGACAAGCAAAAGCCAGAAGGCTGGGCCTGGCCTATGCACAACTTGATCTGCCCCTGGCAATGAATTCTAAAAATACAGACCTCTGACAGTCATCTATTTTAAATAGCAAACTTCACATATATAATCTCCACTTCTTCCTTGCTGCAAATTAATTTTTCATGACGAGGAAAGAATGACAGCTACATTTTGCTTTAGCAGAACAAGAAAAGGTGACATTTTGAATCTTGGAGCTAGCATTTCCCAGCTGTGTGGCCTTGGGTAGACAGTCTTCTTCCCTGTGCCTCAGTTTTCTCATCTGTAATATGAAGGTATTAATAATGTTCACCTCCTATGTGAGAGTTGGAGCCAGACACAAGTCAATTTGGTTATTTTCAATTAGTATGTCCTTTTGAGTAAATATTGGTAGTCTCCAACAATTAGTTGTACTTGGGGCTATCGTCTCTTCCCCACAACCTCCCTTCTAGATAGATTCCACCCCAGATATACACATTATTAACAAGCTAGCAGGCTGGGCGCGCTGGCTCAAGCCTGTAATCCCAGCACTTTGGGAGGCCAAGACGGGCGGATCACGAGGTCAGGAGATCAAGACCATCCTGGCTAACACAATGAAACCCCATCTCTACTAAAAAAAAAATACAAAAAACTAGCAGGGCGAGGTGGCGGGCGCCTGTAGTCCCAGCTACTCGGGAGGCTGAGTCAGGAGAATGGTCTAAACCCGGGAGGCGGAGCTTGCAGTGAGCTGAGATCCGGCCACTGCACTCCAGCCTGGGCCACAGAGCGAGACTCCGTCTCAAAAAAACAAAAAACAAAAAAAAAAAAACAAGCTAGCAGAAAAACACAACCTATTCAATAAACCTGACAAACTCTTAGCTGTCCTTTTAGATGCTTCAATTGCACTTGCATGAAAAGATCACTCAAGGTCAAAGTCAAAATATTCAAGCTTTGGACACAGGTAGCAAGAACCCTCCAAAACATTAGCTAGATTGAGTCAGTTCAGAATCAAGCCTGGGGCATCATTCCAAGGAGTAGAACTATTGGGCTCCCTATAGATTCTTCTACCTGCTCATGCAGCAGGAAGATGCCTGTATAATATCACAGGCCAACCCACACACATTAAACATATAATTTATCAATAGAAAGAAATTTTTCTCATCTGTTACGCCATTAACAAAAATCTCTGGTTTGGGTGATAAAAATAGTTAATGCCTTGCCATAGCTACCTCTCAAGAGTGCCCTTTGGAATAGCCTTTCAAATATGAGCTGATCACCCCTGGGTGAGTCATTGGAGCCTCATATGAGATAATACATAGGCAATGCTTACGACAGTCACTGGCGAGCAGTAAGAGCTCAGTGCATGTTGACTATTACTCAAAAGTGAAATGTTAATTCCTATACATGTTCACGTGTGGGCATTGTCATTGCTGGCCTGTATTCCTGACCTCAGTTTCATGAATGTTAGAAGACACAAGACTCGTGGGTCAGAGACCAAAGATTTCATTGCTCTCAGCACAGCAGGCAGCATGAGCTTCCTTTTTATAGTGGGCTCCAAATAAACCTGTGTGACCTTTGAGATATTACATTTATTTTATGGGACAACAAGCAAACTTACTTTCTGGCCCAGGGAAAAACACTATGATAAATGGTGTTCACTAGACAAACATCCTTGAAAAGGTAATCTACAACAAAGTCTACCTGTGCCTCTGCTCACAAGATGTGCAGCAACACCATTGACCCATGGAGAATACATCAATTTCTTCCTGTCTCCTCTCAAGCCTAAGAGTTCAAATGGGCTCACCACCTGGCCCTTAAAACAGTTTCTCTTAATGTTTGTGTTTCTCTTCCTGAAACTAGTGACCTCTCACCCATCTCCTCTTCCCTTCCCACTATCTCTACCTGCATGGACCATGTTACATTCCTCACGATCTCTCTTCCCAACCCTCCTTTCCCACACTGCCTTCTAAAAACACAGCTCTGACTGGATCCCGCCCTGGTCACAAGCTGACCATGGCTTCCCACACCCTCCGGAATGAGGCTCTAACTCCCACAAGTCACTGTGTTCCTTATTAAATAACGAGCGTCTTCAGTAGAGGGAAACCAGGTCTCACTTATTTCTCCAGCACTTAGTAATAAATATTCATAGATCAAATTGTATAATGGGTTTCCTAGCTTTCCAGTCTTTAAATGTAAAATATATAAGTATCTAGTAAGCATGGGATAAGCTCAATGGAAAAAAAAAAAAAGAAGAAGAAAAAAAAAAGCAAGCAGGAATAAGCCACTAAATAGCCGAATTTTTCTTGTATAGTTTTGTGTTTTGTTTTGGTGAGTAGGTATTTGCATTTTGGCTTTTTAACTACTTGAGTTTTTCATTAGCTACAGAAACCTTTCTTCAGCCAAAGTCTAACTCGGACATCCAAAATACAGGGCTGCTCTACAGAGGGGTCAAGGGACACTCCTTTGGCATCCTCTTCCCTGCGGCTTCTGGCAAGAAGACAGGGACTGCTCTTCAATACTCTTAGGACCAAAGAATTGAAACCCTACATTTAAAGAAAAGGTGCCTCATCGGGGAGATGACCATCCTTACAGGAATAAGCATTGCTCACTTGGTCTGGCAAATATGATTGTACTTTGAGAGGTAATATTTTAATTCAGGTCTGGTCTTTTCAAAAATGCTAAACACATGGAGCGTGGGTAAGGAGCTCCGAGGGAAGTAGCAGCCATTCCCTTGTAAGTAATCTTCACCAGCTACAAGAGGGATGACCCCACGACCCTTGTTGATCCGGTTACCCGAGGTCAGCTCACACATCATTAAAAAGAGTCAGTTTCAAATAATGGGCACTTTCCCCTAAAGACCCAATATTCTTTTGCCATTAGCATCATGTGTTATTCAGAATCCTCTGGGCTTACTGGAATTTCTCTGAAGCATTTCAGATTCCTCGGGAATAATTTTAAAACATTAGAATTTCAAATAACGGCTTTAGGAGAGCGTGGCCCATCTGGCTCTCCTCCCCCAGCCCCAGTCTTGTGCCACCTGAAACAGCGTGGCCTGCCATCCTGAAGCTGGCTGTCAAGTCTCATCTGAGGAAGGACAACCAGATCAGCTGCTCTCCCCTCCCCCTGTTCCCCACATCAAAGCCAAAGAAACAACTAGCTGGGTTGTTTAAGCAGGGCTGTGTGGACCCGGCTCGCACTAGCTCACAAGAATACACATTGTGCGCATTTCTTCCCAACTGTGTGCTCAGTGACACCTCTTTTATAGCTTGAAGTTAGCCACAGTGGGAGTATTTACACCATGGAAATCGGCAAGCACAACACGTCAGGACTTCTCCCACCTTACCCCACCTCCACCCCTTCCTCCACCCCCAGAGCCTGTTGTTAGCACTTACCAGCACACCAGTTTATTTGACAACTAGCTGCAGCTTTTCTTCACCTCTGCTTCATCAACAACGATAAATGGAAACTCAAACAGCCCATAATTTTTACCTTGTGGCAATTACAGTAAAACTTCCATGAACTCCTACAAATTAAAAAAGCATGACCTCTCCTGTTGAGAGCTTGGGCTGCCCACCTTTTATCAAGCTCCATCTTCTAGAACCATCTCTCATTTCATCCATTAAGGCACTTCCTAAGCTTTTCGCCTCAAAATGTGCAATAAAACAAACTGGTCTTTATTGCTGTCTCTCTCCAGGCCCCCTTGAAATTACATTTTCTAGTCTATAGCAATCTCCTTCACCCTGAGGAAGCCTGTGAGGGGAACACCAGGTTTGATCAAGTTTCACTCTGTTTTCATTTGCAGTCTTGCATGGACTCACATTCAAGAACTACTTTATTTTTATGTCTCTTAAAAACCTCCAAGCTTTTGTAAGGGCTTGCCTCATGCACGTCAGGAGGCTCCATTGTGTGATGAATTCCCGACCTCTGGGACTCCATTTTGGTATTAGGCAGGCATGCTCCTTTGCGCAAATCAAGGACACTGAGCAAGCTTTCATGTGTACCTAAACTTGGAGTCTACACCTGGGGCTAAGCCAGTGCAGAATGGCAGGTGTCCATTCTCATCACAAAGAAATAGAAGCACCAACTGATTAACAAGCAGAAGATCAGAGCTGAGTTAGCTGCTAACCTGATGGTCCTTAACACCTCATTTGCGCCTAATGTAATCAGAGGCCACAGTCCTCTCTGCTAGTGAATCCTGAAACTGTCAGCCTGTTGGGCCATTTTGATGTGACCAGTGCTTATCTAAAAGCAGAATGTCTCCTTTTGCCTGCTGAAGTTCCGATGTTTAGTCTTCCCCATAGCTGTTAAGAAGCAAAGTGGTCTTTGGCCCTCTGCCACCCTCTCCCAGAGACCCTCCTCCCCTGCTTTCTGCCCCCTGTGACCTCTCTCCACAGGTTCCTCACTGGTGTTGTCTAATCTCTACTACGTATTAGCCCATGAAGGCGTGAGCTCATGCCCCTTAATGAGAAACCCCTGATGACCAGAAGCCCAGGAATGGGTCTCAGCGAGTGGACTCTGGTCACTGGGCAGGCAGGTGAAATGGAGAAAAAGAGGGAAATTGAGGAGCTGGGGACTTCCCCATGCCTCAGCCTATGCACCCTAAGTGAACACCTGCTCCAGCTCCATGTGTGGTCTGCCCAGCAGAAGATGTCACGTGGTGAGAATTATTTAAATCCTAGAGGGGAAGAAACAGAGTGGGCACTTAGCTCCACAGAGCCACCATTCCTTCAGGCTCGGAGGTCAGGAGGAAATCCACAGGACCGTCTTCTTCCACATTTTTCCAACTAGCAAGTTGTGATCAGGCCAGCTGTGACCTCATGTCCAACCTGTAGGCAGAAGGGCAATAGCTGGGATGGAGAGACGGTTAGGGCAGCTGGGGTGTGTGTACGTGCATGCACATGTGTGTACGTGAGTGAATGTGCCTGGGCACTTAGGCAGGGAGCATGTGGCAGGCATGATCCAACAGGTCTGAGCTGATGGGTAGATGAAAAGAGACAAGAAAAGGTCACTCACTCCCCCAGTGAATCACCAGAAGTTCCTCCAACTGCGTCACCAACTGAACAAGGTTAGAAACCTCTAATACAGTGAAAGCCACAGTGAAATGATTCTAAGCCTTGCTGGAAACCAGCTTTTTAGTAAAACCTCGTGTACTCATTTGTCTCTGAACAGTATCCAGGACCCATTTTTTCCATTCAAAGAATTTTCAAACCCATTTCCTTTTGCAAACATCATTTGAATGGATGCATCGTGTGCATATTATGTGGTTCAGGGCCTGGAGGCAGTGCTGTGTGTGTGTGTGTGTGTGTGTGTGTGTGTGTGTGTGTGAAATCACAATGCTTAGCCTTTTTCTATGTTTGTGGCAACCTTTTAGGGGCATAAGTATACAAGCCAAGTTTGGCAAGTCCCAGTTTGGCAGCCCTGAGAAACAGCTTAGCACCATGATGTACCCACCCAGCTCAATTTTGCACCACCAGAAAAAAATAGCTCTGTAGCTTGGCACTGAGCTTTGGGATGAAAGCAGGAATTTTCTGACCCACAGAACAACCTCAGAACCACCATGCCAAGTACTCAGCAGAGAAAGAAGATATGGAAATGTAATTGATAATCCTCAGTTGTTAAAAAATATTAGAGTTCTGAAGGCCAAAAGAACTATCTGGGCCCTAATTACTCATTGCTGTTGTTAGATGATTTACAGAGCTTAGATAACATAGAGTTTCAGTTTTTTAACAGCTTTGGCCCAGGGCTCCGGGAATCTTCTGTCCATGGTGGTTACATCTAGAGTCACCCATGCTAGATGTGAAAGGGATTTCAAAAACTATGTAGTCCACAGTGATTGTCCCCAGGAAAGAAAAGGAGGACAATCAGGAGGGCAATCAGAGGGCTCCTGGGTGCGGGCATCATTCTATTTCTCGACATGGGTGATATTGATACCCAAAGACCCCAGTGTTTGCTTTCAGAGAATCATATGCTCTGTGCATATTCCTGTATCCATGTGATTTTGTAAGGTTTTTTTTTTTTTTAAAGAATTGTTTAGTCCCATCTCTTCTGCTATGGACTGAATTGTGTCTCCCCAAAATGCATCAGTGGAAGCCCTAACCCCCAGTGTGATTGTATTTAGAGATAGGGCTTTGTTTGAGTCCATTCAGGCTCCTATAACAAAATACCTTACACTAGGTCACTTATAAACAACAGAAACTTATTTTCTCATGGTTCTGGAGGCTGGGAAGTTCAAGGTCAAGGCCCCAGCAGTCAGCCTCTGGAGGGCTTACTCTCTGCATCATAGATGGCACCTGGCTGCATCCTCTCAGGGTGGAAGAGACAAACAGGCTCCCTTAGGCCTCTTTTATAAGGGCACTAATCTGATTCATGAGGGTTCTGCCCTCTCTAAAGGCCCCACTTCTGAATACTATTACATTGGGGGTCTGGTTTTAACATTTGAATTTTGGTGGGACACAAACGTTCAGAGCATAGCAGGCATTTAGGAGGTAATTAAGGTTAAATGAGAGCAGAGCCCTGATCCTGCAGACTTAGTGCCCTTATAAGAAGAAACGCCAGAGAGCTTTCTCTCTGGGTGTGTGCATGCTCAGAGGAAATGTTATGTGAGGGCAAAGCAGCTGTCCACAAGCCAAGAAGAGAGAGAGAGGGCCTTCACCAGAAACCAAGCCTTGCTGGACCTGATCTTGGACTTTTCAGCCTACAGAACTGTGAAAAAGATACATTTCTATTGTCCAAGCCACCCAGTATGTGGTATTTTGTTATGGTAGCCCAAGCTAAGATACCTTCACATTGCAAAAGGGCAAACTGAGACCCACACAGCCAAGTTTAAAAAGCAGACAGAGGGTTGGAACTGGCATCCTCATTACCAGTTTAGTTCTCTGTCTCCTGTTATTTAGCAGTTAATCCATGGACTGCTAGGTTTCATGGGTCCCTTGCATATTTTCTAATGGATTATAAACCATCACCAAGGACTATATCTCATGCTTCCTATTGCTCATAGGTTCCTGCACATACAAGCATACACATACACACACACAGTGCTAAGATCATGGTGGATGCTGGCCTGTAAACCAAGCTGAACATCTATCACTCACTCTGGTTAACACACAAAAAAAAATCCTGTTGTAGGCAAGCCCCTAATTCATACATTCAAGTTTGCTGTCTTATATTCTCATTGTCTAGTCTCCTGCCTTAAATATCTGGTGGTGACTCCTTTGGTGTGGGGAACTACAGGTTCCTGCTTTGTCCCTCTCACTACTAGCTCCCCTGGGCATCCTTGATGCTATTGGAGAGAAGCTACTCACACTAACCCAGGCCCCCCAGTCTAGCCAAGAGTCATTCATTTTCATGATTTGGTGTGGAAGGAGGGTAGAGGGAAGAGAGGAGGGGATTTGGTCATTGATGGATCAATATTTGGGAACTGATCAGACTCAGAAATGAAGCTAAGCTGGACAATGTCAAAGCTAATTGAGTAAAATGTCCAAGATGCTGGTCGCTGGGTAAATCTTGAAAGGATTCTGCCAGCTACAAAAATAAGAAAACACAACATAGATTGCTTAAGAAAGCAAGAAAAAAAAATGGAGGGTGAGATGGGAATTGGGAGAAGTTGACCGACTCACAGAACCTCAATGTCTGCGGGACATGCTGTCAGCTGAAGACAGGAGAGGGAGTGGAATAGGACTGACAATCAGAAGACAGTCGGGACCCCCGCCCCCTGACCTGGACCTTCCTACGCTGACTTCATTCCTCACCTGCCCCTGCCACTGGGGAGCTGAGCCGAATGAACTAAAAGCTATCTCTAGCCCTCAGGGCCTCTTAACCCTCCTAAGAAAATAAAACCATGAATGCCGCAGGCAGCCATGCAAATGTACATTCCTAGAGAAAAGGTTTGCCCTGGTATGGAGGGCTTCATGCCTCATCAAGTACAAATTTCCAGAGAGGCAAAAGAGATTTATTTATGCAAAACTCAGGACGAAACCAGCTGCTAAGATACTTGGGATTTTGCCAGGGAAATAGTCTTGTATTAGCCACCAATCAGGCTTTTCTGAATTTGGGCTTTCTTAAACAGGTGACCTCTGCCTAGGAAGGTCACCCAGGCTCCTAGAAGTTTTTAACAGAGTCTAAATGCTAGCTTTTACATGTTAGTTTTTGCACGCATATTCAGCATTTTAAAATGGCTCTAGTCCCTTAAAATGTCAGGCAAACAGAATCCAGGAATTCACGTCTGATCTCCACAGAGCCAAAAACTAAGGGCCCAACTTTGGCCTGTGCTCCAGCAGTAAAATTCAGCTTCAATATTGACATTCTTGATTGCTACTTTTACTGTTTTCTTAGCAATGAAATCCACAAACCTTCCATTTCTGAACCTTTGCCCAGTTTGGAGAGCTGAGCCATCAAACTGAATTTTATCTTGTGAGGGTTAACAAGTTTGAGTCCAAATATAGCAGTCCTATATACCTATCAAGATTTATTATCTATTTACAGCCACATTTGCACTGACGGAGTTTTAACAGCCTCTGTGTTACCAGAAACCACGCAGACCCAGATACTGTGGTTTTGACATTGTTGATACTGAAAAGAAATACCTTATTCCTTCAATGTTCCTCTGGAATGAAGTTACCACATATGAATCTGTTTCTTATAAGTTTAGAGCTTGCTAAGTGTGATGAGGAGTCACATCCAGCCTGCCGGTTTACAAAGGAGGAAGCACGCTCAATGTCACACCTTGTTGGTGAACAAGGGCAACCAGAACCTCAGTCCAGAGCACCTTGCACCACACATATTGCCCACTCCACCTGTCACGTGGAGTGCAGAGAAGGATGTTTTTAACAGAGTCTAAATGCTAGCGCTTACATGGGGTGAAAGCTAGGGTGTGCATTGCACAGCAGCTATACTCACAGTTCCGTGCAAACAGAGGAGGATCATGGAGACTGGCTTCCTGCCATGTCCACGAGCACCCAATAGCCTCATCAGGAATATTAGCAGTTCTACCTAGAAGTACCATTCAGCATCCTATAGATTGCCTGGCCTAGGGGACAACCCTAGCTTGATGGATTGGTGCCCAATATCCATTGGTACCCAACAACAATTCTACCTTCCTTCTCTCTTACATGCCTATGTGAATTGCAGAGGCTAGAAAGCTAAAAACTACATTTCCCAGACTCCCCGGCATCTCAGTATGGCTGCGATTTCATCTCAGCCAATCAGATGCAAGTATGTGTGATGAGGAAGGTGGAAGTAAGGCTGAAGTAATGCTTCTGTTGACTCTCCCTACTGATAAGAATGGGCTTGGAGCATTTAGCTTCTCAGCTGCAGGTGTTAGTGTCTGGCTTCGTGAGTGTCAGTGAGCATGGGGCACCCATTTTGCTGGTGTGGATCATAGCGATGTGGCCTTGTACTGGAGCTGGTGGAAGCAGCGGTGGCCTCCTGCCCAGGGTGCCTTCTGGACTTCAGGAGCCAGTGGTTTCCTTGTCACAGTAGAGCCCACATCTTCCCAGGTGGTCAGTTCTGCACTCTAGATTTGGGATTTCTTCTTCAATGGTCAACCTGAGTCTCTTTCTTCAGCTTCAAAACAATTCTATAAGCCATTTGCAACTTTGGGGAAAAAAAAATCAAAACAAAACCCTACTTGCTTAAACAATGTGAGTTGATTCTGTTCTCTGTAACTGAAACTTGAATGATACATCTAGAGAAGGCCTGAACTAGATCCACCCCCATATATTGAGAACTCACCATGAGCCAGGACCACAAATTGGCAATCTACGTGACTGTCGTTTAATCCTCACCGATAGGGAAAAAAAGGAGAAAGTCAAATTGGTGAAAAACCTCCCAAAATCCCACAGCAGGCAGTAGCTAGTGCAGGAGAAAGTGAGGTGCATCTTGATTTCCAGCCTGGTTTTGGGAACATCATTAAAAGTTCTGAAGCGATGGAGTGCAGGGACCTGAGCTAGGGCTCACAACCCCAGCTCTGCTGCTTATTAGCAAATGACTGACCTTCTTTGGATCTTGGTTTTCTTGCCTATAAAGTAAGGTTATAATAGTCCATACCCTGTAGGACTGCTGTGTATATTAAGTAAGCTCATATACATAAAACGCTGATCCATGGCAAATGTGAGAGAACCATTTGCTTTTGCTAAGAATTTCCCCCAGCAAAAGGAGGAAATAGGACTTGAAGAAGTGACCGTAAGGTGGTCTACTGACCTTTTCTGACATCTTTAGAATAAGATACCAGACTGACCAAAACCTTGCCAATATTAACAGATTCAGGTAGCAGCTGCAGAGGTAGCTGCAGTGTGACAATAAGACCATAAACTTGGAGTCTCTGGACCTGGGTGTGACTCCCAGTTCTCTATCTTTGTAGCATGCTGGCCTTGATCCTGTCCTTTAAAATATTTGATTCCTCATTTCTTTGTAAAGTTTCACACTGCTGTCCAGCTCCCAGGCTGTTATTAGATGAAATGAGAAGGAAGGTTCAGCACAGCTCCAGGAAGAATGCTTCACTCACCAGGCTTCTTTTGGTTGAAGTAAGAAAGCTCCATTTAACATAAATCAGGCCACAAATGAAATGCACTGATTGGTGGACTTGGAAGAGTCATGTGTAGAGCACGGGAAGCGCAGAGATGAAGCTAGAATCTCTCTCCTGGTCTCCAGTCTCTACCAAGGTTTCTACATCAGCACATTTTCCCTCACTACAGACTAGCTGAGAGCTGCAATCATCAGAAAGAAACTGGCTTTAGTGTTCTCTCCAGACAAGAGTAGTCAGTGACCTCCCTTTGCTAGGGATTGGTGGGTTTCCAGGGACATGAAAGTTTTAATGCTAAAATTGGGACAGTCCTGGGCAAATTGGGAGAAGTTGGTCATCCTACTCTGTTCTCACATTCAAAGGTAAGGACTGATGGGTCCAGCCTGGGTCAGAAGTCACCCAATACCAACTGACCAGCAGCGCAGGTTACATAAGAACATGTTAGCTCATGCAGTAGCTATGTAGATGTGGGATGGGAGGTGTCCCCAGGATAATGAGGCAGGGGGACATCAGGAAGAAAATCCCATCAATGTCACCTTGGTCCCAGAGTAGAGACTCAGTGAAGGTTCCTATATTCTCTCCTTTAACATACAACAGCCTCATAGTGTACCTCTGTAAGACAATGGGAAGGAACTCAATGGAATCTCTGTGACTCCAGAAAAGTTGGAATGGATTTGCATACAATATTTGGGTTTCAAAGTCAGAGTGTAAAATAAACATCATGTTTAGTCCAAATACCTACCTGCTTCTAAGCCTTGTCATCTCACTCAGCACGGGATGCCCCATTAAGACAGCTGAGCAGAGATGGCAGCCAGGTGCGGACGAGTAGGTTCTCACCTTCCATTGCAAAGTCACTTTGGGACACAGATCCATTGGACAAAGTTGGTAGACATAGCCCTTTCTCCCTTGCCCAGAAGTTGCAGATAATATGGTGTTTTCAGATGCTGGGAGGTTATGAAACGTATTTAAAAGATGAAGGCTCTTTGACCTAAGAAGGAAAACAGAAGTGATAAATAGCACTAAACCTTCAGAAGCAAAGATCATTTAGGTGGATGCCACGGAGCATTTATCCTCTACAAAACAAAGAGCTTTTTTTTATTGTTTTGTCTTTCATAAAGAATTTGCAATAGTGATTTTGTATTATCCGTCAGAACAAGTCATCACGGCCAATGACTCTATACAAACAGCTATGACAATGAAAAGCCCATTTTGCCTGGCTCAAGGCAATCCTGTCTAAACCTGCCTGTCCTCCAGGCAGCAGCACCCACTGCAGATATTCAGGACAACAAAGAGGAAGTTTCAACAGCAGAAGGCAGAAATAAACAGTAAAGCAACACCAAAGATTCTTTTCTGAACAGCAGCTGTAGAACCAGGCAACTCCCCCAGGCTCTGAAGTGTGTCTGACCTGACAATTTTAGAGAATTTTTGAAGGGATTTTTTTTTTTTTTGAAACAGAGTCTCACTCTTTTCGCCCAAGCTGGAATGAAGTGGCGTGATCTCAGCTCACTGCAACCTCTGCCTCCTGGGTTCAAGCGATTCTCCTGTCTCAGCCTCCCGAGTACCTGGGATTACAGGCGCCCACCACCACACCCAGCTAATTTTTTTGTGTTTTGAGTAGAGACGGGGTTTTGCCATGTTGGTCAGGCTGGTCTCAATCGCCTGACCTCAAGTGATCCGCCCGCCTCGGCCTCCCAAAGTGCTGGAATTACAGGCATGAGCCACCGCGCGGGGCCAACCCAGACTTCTTAAATGGGAACTCTTATTTCCCGAGCAGAAGAGAAAGAAGCCAGATACCTAAGACTACGTATTATATATGATACCATTTACATGGAATTTCTAGAAAGGGCAACATTATAGAAACAGCAGATCAGTGGTTGCCTGGGGCCATAGGAGAGTGAAATTGACAGAGAATAGGCCCAGGAAACTTTTGAGGGTTATGGGAATGTTATAAACCTGGATTGTGCTAATGACTGTACAACTTATAAAATTATGGATACTCATCAAACTGTATATTTACAATGGGTGAATTATGTGATATGTAAACGATATCTTAGTAACAGTATGTGTGTGTAATTGTTTTTTTCTTTTTTTTTTTTTTTTTTTTTTTTTTTTTTTTTTGTGAGGTGGAGTCTCACTCTGTCGCCCAGGCTGGAGTGCAGTGACACAATCTCAGCCCACTGCAAGCTCCACCTCCCGGGTTCACGCCATTCTCCTGCCTCAGCCTCCCAAGTCGCTGGGACTATGGCGTCTGCCACGACGCCGGGCTAATTTTTTGTATTTTTAGTAGAGACGGGATTTCACCGTGTTAGCCATGATGGTCTCGATCCGACCAAATGATCCCCCTGCCTGGGCCTCCCAAAGTGCTGGGATTACAGGCATGAGCCACCGCGCCGGGTCTTTTTTTTTTTTTTTTTTTTTCTGAGACGGAGTCTCACTCTGTCTCCCAGGCTAGAGCGCAGTGACGTGATCTCGGCTCACTGCAAGCTCCACCTCCCGGGTTCACGCCATTCTCCTGCCTCAGCTTCCCAAGTAGCTGGGACTACAGGTGCCCGCCACCATGCTCAGCTAATTTTTTGTATTTTTAGTAGAGATGGGGTTTCACCATGTTAGCCATGATGGTCTCGATCTGACCTCATGATCCCCCTGCCTGGGCCTCCCAAAGTGCTGGGATTACAGGCGTGAGCCACCGCGCCTAGCCTTTTTTTTCTTTTTTTTTTTTTTTCCTGAGACGGAGTCTTGCTGTGTTGCCCAAGTAGGAGTGCAATGGCACAATCTCAGCTCACTGCAATCTCCATCTCAAGGGTTCAAGCGATTCTCCTGCCTCAGCCTCCCAAGTACCTGGGGTTACAGGCACCTGCCACCATGCCCGGCTAATTTTTGTGTTTTTTAGTAGAGACCGGGTTTCTTACCATGTTGGTCAGGGCTGGTCTGGAACTCCTGACCTCAGGTGATCCGCCCGCCTCGGCCTCCCAAAGTTCTGGGATTACGGTCGTGAGCCACCACATCCGGTGTGTGTAATAATTTTTTAGGTCAGAAAGCAGAAGGAAAGGGAACCTCAAAAGCTTAGACCTGAGAGGACCAGACTGAGGCATGAACCAGGACTGTGAGTGCCCTTGATACTGGATAAAGATTCCCAGGTTGGGAAAAGGGAGTTAGAAGGCAAGTTAACTCAGACAATTATGGGTCCCTAAGGAGGAATCCCAAACCACACTCCCATACACACATACTCTAAGAAATGAGTGTAGAGGAAAGATGAGAAAATCTAAGAATGATTATTGGAACCTTGGGTGGAAGAACCCATGCACTGTGCCCTGCGTGGAGCACCCAAGAATATGGGTGCCTCAAAAAGATGACTGCACTTTGTCTAGGCAGACAGAGCCCTGGCTCCTTAGATAGGTGTGAGAGCAGCAGATGTTTCCGCAGCACCATGACATGGCACAGACAACCCTCACCCCTGGGGGAGACTTACGAGGGGAACGAGGCCAGCTGAGCTGCAACCTTCATGGACCAGAAAGGGCAATGGACGACTCAGCAGACCTCAGCACGAATAGGTCGCTCTTAAGGACCTGGCCCCGTGATCTCATAAGCTCCTGAATTTTCAGACCCAACCCCAGAAACAGAGGAACGTTTCTCTCAATTGACAAAGAATTGATTTCTGCCATCCTGAAGTTCAAAATAGACATTAAATTGAGAATTTAGCTAAATAAAGGAATTCACCTTTTGGAACACTTGAGTTGATGAACCATTATACAAAGGACTGGGCATTCCCTCCAGAGCAGGCAAAGAAAGGACAAGGATATCAAAATGAGACTGAGATGGCCCAGTTCTCCCAAGTGAATCCAAACTAGGATCTTCATTTTCCTAGATTTAAAAAGAAAAACAGGCCAGGCGTGGTGGCTCACGCCTGTAATCCCAGCACTTTGGGGGGCCAAGGCGGGCAGATAATGAGGTCAGGAGATCAAGACCATCCTGGCCAGCATGGTAAAACCTGTCTCTACTAAAATACAAAAAATTAGCCGGGCATGGTGGCGGGTGCCTGTAGTCCCAGTGACTCAGGAGGCTGAGGTAGGGGAATCGCTTGAACCCGGGAGGCGGAGGTTGCAGTGAGCCGAGATCACACCACTGCACTCTAGCCTGATGACAGAGCAAGACTTGGTCTCAAAAAACAAAACAAAACAAAGAAAAACTACCTAAAAGCATCCCAAAGCTACAGGGAGAGTCAGTGCTTAGCATTGATGGTTTTTCTCCTTCTTACCAAGTCGGTGCTTCACATTTATTGGGTGTCAGAGACCATGGTTGGACAAGGCAGAGGTGGAGAGCATGGAGGAAGATGGCCTCAGCCACAGTGGCAAGAGTCTTACTTCCCACCCAGGGCCTCCAACCAGGAGGGGCCCCAGCCTCTAATCCACAGCCAGTCTGAGAACGGCGTGTTGCGCAGAGGGTGAGAAAAGCCCTATCCACAAGTGCAAGAGGCTGACCCCACTATTGCCGGCTTCAAAGCCCCGAGCAGGCGACACCTCAGGGACACTCACTCCCTGTGCAGAAGGAAGAATGTGGGACCAGCTAAGGCAGGAGGACTGGGATTCTGCACACATCATTCACGTGACTCTGGGCAAGTGACTTCACCTCCCAGCCTTGTTTTCCTTCTTGGGTCGCTGCTGGCTAGAGAAGGTGGCGAGAGAGCAATAAGGATCAATGAAGATTATCCACGTAGCTCCTTAAAGCTGAGTTCTGACTGGATTTCTGACACCCAGGCCCCGGCGGCTTGCACTGCACAGCTGAAGACGAGTTTGTTGTGTGGTCCCAGACACATCCCTCCTCCCACAACTAACAATAAGGCCAGTGCTCTGAGCTTCTTGTTACACAGAATGCCGTTCCCTTCTGCCACCCTTCCCAGCCACCCAGGAGTCGTGATCTCGTTTCTTTTCTTCCTACCCTTGGTTGTCAAACAGTTATGCTGGCAGGGCCAACACTACTAACCTTATCTTTTCTCGGCAATTGCATTGATTAAAAGGTCTACGTCTTTCTTTAAAGAAAGAGCTTATAGGAGTGAGACGCAACCCTTGGAAATGGACATTTAACCAAGATGATGCAAAGTCGAACTATGGGGTCCCAGTGGATGAAAACTATTCCCCCAGCAAAATGTTTGCTTTTTCTTCTGTAAGAAATCGTCAAAGCAAGACAGATATGCTCCCAGGCCATGGCCATTCATTGGCACTGCCTGGGGAGCCTGCTGCTCTTGGTCCTCCTCCCCTGGGATCTGAAAAATCAGCAAGGAGTCACAGCTTCAGCTCCAAGCCTTCCTGAGCAAGCGACGAAGTGGCGGTGAGCCATGTCACTGGGGGCCGGGGGCTGAATGCAATCCTCATTCGGACACACTTCTGGGTACTTTCTTTTCTACCTTTCCTGAGTCTTTTTGTTTTTTAAAGCTAATATTTTTTTAAAAATCAAATAAACCTGTGTTATCCCACTTGGGAGTTTTTGTTCCAACTAAAGTTTGGAATTTTTTTTCTAATTTTCCGGCAGCAACCGTAACAAAAATTCACGCCAGCCCTGGGCTCCTCTTTTGGCAAGACGATGTAATAATTCCATTCCAATTGACTCAGTCTGTTGAAGTTGATGTTCCAAAATGGTCTAACACCCACTTTATTAACATTAGAGCTAATTTCTTTTGAAGGGAGTTTAAAGCAGCCAGGACTTAGATTCTGGGGTTAATTGGTCTGTTTGCCACTGTTTGTCAGGGCCGTCTTTAAAGAACATCTTCAAAGACTTGCTCTGATACTCACTCCCGCATTGTCTGAAATGCCTCAAATGCCTTTATCAATGCCAAAAAATGCAGT
Source organism: Piliocolobus tephrosceles (assembly GCF_002776525.5). NCBI lineage: Eukaryota > Metazoa > Chordata > Mammalia > Primates > Cercopithecidae > Piliocolobus > Piliocolobus tephrosceles. The sequence continues at coordinate 12,273,417 of NC_045442.1, read as the reverse complement.
AAGTGAAAGGGCTTTTTACTTAATTATTTCTGAAAACCAAAAAGGGGATTCCATATAGACAGATAATGAGAATTGACACAGTGAAATTAAAATGCATGTTCAAGCCACAAAAGCCGGAAGAGCCACACTTGTAACCAGGGCAGGCAAAGGGAGGAGTCCAGCCTACCCCAGCCCTCCACCTCACAGTCAGGGATGGGGCTTCATTTTCTTATCTCTTGAAATTGTTTCCATTTTCAAACCGGAGCTGATTCGGTTGCACAGGTTGCTTAGCAACCCACAGGACAACAGTATTTGGTTTTAAGATGCCAACATCTGCACATCATTCTAAGTATAATTTTTAATTAAAAAACTTATGTCTGGAGACAGGGAAGAAAATGCATCTTTGAAAAATAAAACAGAACTGGATTTCTTTATACAAGTCCTCCTGCCCCCCAGCCCCCACCCCCAAGCAATTCATGGATTATGTGGCTGCTTTTCACAATTCCATGTCTACATTCATATTTTTTCCAGTTTCTTTTCTGGGTAAATATGAGTAGGAAAGGAGAGCAAAATGGAGCAGTTCTTCAGGTGTCCAGAAGAAAAGTAGAAAAACCTGCATTTTATTTCAAATGTAATTAGGAATGCTTCAGAGCAGAAGACAAAAATATTTGGGCCTCCATTTTATTGAAAATTATGTTTATTGTGGATCCAACATTCTGCCTAAGTCAGATAAGAATCAGGGTATGTCTCTTGACAGCCATCTATGATGGGGCAATTGGTCTACACTAAGATATTATTTGCTACATATGGAGAACCCAAGGCTACTACTTCCCCCAACCACAATAAGTAAATGGCAACCCCAAAATGAAATCAGAGAAACCAAGTAGCAGAGGAACTCAGATATCCCACACCTAATCAGGAGTTAACTTCGTGATCTCTAAATATGGCTCACATTTTGAGAAACTTGGTTTCCATCATGTCGAATCCAGACACGCCTGGGTGCTGTTTTGGGCCTGGCATTGCTTGGAAATTGCACCTTCCAGTTCTTGCCACTGTTTAAACTCCCAGGTATCAATATATTTGCATGTTGTTTGGGGGAAAATGCAACAGAAACCGCCGCAGGGGAATCAGATTTGGAAAGAATAAGGGCAACTCCAGAACAACACCTTTCTTTTTAAAAAACCCAAATGGCAGTGCAAACTGATGCTATCATTCCACTGGCCTCTGCTTGAGCGAATACATTAGCCTCAGCTCCTTCTAATCTGGAGAGGTCAAATTACCTGCTGGAAAGCAGAGGAAACCCTAAATCACTTGATGCCAGAAAAAATAGCCAGGAGAACTTGAGTGAGCAAGGGAACCTCAGATCTCCATTTAGGGAAGGTTCTCCTTAACTGGTCAGCTTCAGAAGGGCTTTAACTAGGAGATCCTCCAGCAGGAAAAACAAAGGCCTTGGAGCTTTGCTAAAACAAAAACACACATACACAATTCCCTCACCTTTCAACGTAACACCCTAACCCATTGTTAGGTTCTGGCCACTGGGATTTTTTGCCCAGAGCAGAGATCTGATTACTGTTATCTCCGCTTGCATAACTACAAATGTTATCATTACTTCTCAACTGATATGGCTCTGTTTTACAAACACAATGGAAGGCTGTATGTACACTTGCCCTCTCACCAGAAGGGCTGGTTTAAGAGAGAGGAAAAAGAAAGAGGGGGCTGGGAACTGAAAGGCAGGCCTGCTGAATGAGCCTTTCAGAAAGAATTATGTGATAGGTTTTGTGTGTGTGCTTTTTAAAAATGCTGCTGCCAAAGCTAAGAATTGAAAAGTATGCAGTGGGCATTGTGTCAGAAACACAATGATTTATTTTGCTGGTTCATTTTCAAACAAGGGCTTTCTCCTTATTCCCTGAAATGTGTTTTGGGCCCGAATCTTCAAAATGTGAGGAACAGAAGTTATGCAGAGAGCCGGGTCCAATTCAAGATAAACAAGCATTATATTATAAATATGACAGTGGCATATCCCTGGCCTCCAAAGAGCCTCGTCTGTTTGCCCAGACTGCAGGCATTTTCTCCATCCAAAAAACAAAAAACAAAAACAAAAAAAAGCACAGGGGTAGAAGCAGGGTCCCTCTGGTCAGGCTTCCCAGCTTCCTTGTCACCTGCAGGGCCAGAGAGAGGCCTGGTCATTGAGCCCCTCAAAGCCAGAGCTCGTATACGCAGGCTGGGTCAAAATTAGGAGTACAAGACATGTGGCTTTTTTGTTTTCCTGGTCCCATCCCACAAAGCTGAAGCCTCATCCCCATTAATTCCTACTCTGTTTCCTCTAGGATTGCATGGAAGTTCTGGAGGCTCACTTGGGCCTGGCTGTGGGAGGTAGGCCAGAGAAGGGGAAGGATCTGATCCTCAAGGGGGCCATCTGTCCACCCAGCAGCTACTAGCAGGACTCTCCTGCCTCTGGCCCTCTGCCCACACCACACTCTCAGCCACACTGGGTTGCAGAGTTTGCACCGTGAAGTGGGTAAAGCTTTGCTGCAGGCCCTCTCGGTTCGGACCCCTTCTAGAACCCTTACCTGATTTTTTTTTAACAATATATTTTTTTAATTATAACTAATTCACGTGCCATAAAACTTACCCTTTTAAAGTGGACAGTTCAGTGTTTTTTAGTATATTTGCAGCAGTGTCCAATGATCACACAAATTCCAGAACATGTCATCACCTGCAATAGAGACACTGCCTATATCTCATTTGAAATTTATCATTTCTAATTTTGTTTTCTAAAGAGGGTCTCAAATTGTTTAAACCTTAAGCCTCCTAACAATTAAATTCACCCCTGCATTCAGAGACCTCCTGTAAAGCAGCCTTAGGTCAGCCTCCCTAAGATCCCTGGACAGATCATTCTACTCCAGAACCAGAGACCCCGGGTGATGGGAGGCGCAGATGCCCTGGATCACAGATCCCCGCCACCTGCCTGGGGTTTCTGGTTTTACAGCTATTTCCCCAGGTCACAGGCAGGATGCAGAGTCCCCTCTGGAGGACCCAGCTAAGCCCAACCTTTCTTGCTTCTCTGGGGCATCTGCCCAGTCCTGAGAACATAACTCTTCATCTAGTTCTCCTTTTAAGCCCAAACCACAAGAATTTGACTCTCTTGTTCTCTGAATTGTGTCATCCCTTACCTGAGGCTGGGAGGAGAAAGAAGTAGCTACCTCATCAAATGTCACAAAATAACTGAAAGTAATGAATGGAAGTTGCTGAGAACAGCCACGGACACCAGGCTTAAGTGGCACAGGGTTCATTTGCAGCAGAAAGGAGAGAGCAAAGGCACAACACCCAGCCCTCCCACCAGCTTTTGGTCCCCTAAGGCCAGCGGATCTGCTCTGCGGCCGAGATAGGTGATGGCACTGCATACATCCTACTTCATGCTGCAGTCAAAGAAAAGGACCTACTCTTCCCCCATGGGGGGGATCACAAAATAACTGAAAGTAATGGTTACCAAAACCCCTCCAGGGCCAATTTATCCAATTACTCTCCTGATACGTGTGGCATAATACAGCTCCAGACTTGCAGCAACCAAATCGTCACTGCCTGGAGGCTTCTCCAAGCAGAACCAAGGGTGATGCCAAGTGGCCTTGTAGCAGGAACCCTCCCTGAGATTCATATCCCTTCCCCAAAAAAGGAGGTGGCTTTATGAGCCATCTAAAAATAATTTTTAAAATTTTTTAAAAAGGAGGACCCAGGGCTCCTTTCCCCTTGACACTGCAACCTGATGAAAGAGTGGGGCTGGAAGCTATGGTTGCAAAGATGACGCTTTGCTCAGGGAATCAGGGCCCAGGGGGTCTTGGTCTACCATAAAATCATTAATTTGGGGTTATATATTCACTGTCACTCTCTGAACCTCCATTTACCACCTGCAACATGCCAAGCTAATTTGGTTGTAGTTCTCTAGGACCCCCTGGTGCCAAACCTTGGTTAGATCTCATCTCCCTTCAGGGATCACTTGATTTGTGTTTTTACTTGATTTCACTTAATTGAAAAGACTGAGAAATGGATGGAACACAAAAAAGCCCAAAATTCCCCTAGGGTGGCCCACGGCAAACACCTGAGGTCATTTGCTGCCCTGGAAGAAGACTGTCCAAATGATGGAGCCAGGCCAGGCGGAGGAGCCCAAGGTCAGCTTTCTATCCTGGGAAGGAGGAAAGGAAGCCAGAACTTTCCAGTCACTTCTACATCAGTAATGGCAGGCCTGAGGTTGGAGCCATCACTAAGGGTCCAAATAGTGGTGGTGAGGATAATGGTGACAATGATAATGGCAGCAGCTCCCCTGTGTTCCCTCACCAAGCACTTTGCAGTGCAGTTCACATTCAGGACTTTGTTTACTTCTCACCACCATTTTATGACGTAGGTACTGATATTATCTCTGTTTTGCAGATGAGGAGAAAGCACATTAAAGAGGTGAGAACATTTGACCAGGGTCATACAACTAGATATTGAGAGAGCAGCACTTTCACTCCATCCACCTGCCTCTGGACTCTTGCTCTAAACCACTGCTCTATGCTTCCTGAAGTGGGAAAAGCCAAGAACAGGCCATCCTCTGGTTCCAGGTCAGAGATGCCCTTCCCAGCCTGGACCAAGCAATGAAGTGGGTTTGCGCTTCCCTCAGGTTAGGACTGAACTTTTATGCTTTACTTTCTGTGGAAAACAGGATATCTGACCTCAAAAGTAACTATTAATACCTCAATTATCTAGAGGAGAAAATGCACCCCTACCTCACACCATATGACCAAATTCCAGCTGTATCAAAGATTAAATGATACATTGAAATCATAAAAATACAAGAAAAATAGTATCATAATATTGGAATGGGGAAGACTATTATAAGTAATCACTTAACTTAAAAGTCTTAGAAAGAAAAACTGGAGCACTTGACTATATTGTTTTTTGTTTCCTGGGAAGGAAAACAATGCTATTAATAAAGCTAATGGGTAAATGATAAACATATCACAAACAGTCCTCACTTGCTTTATAAGTATCTCCTACAAAACAAAGGCCAACAGAAAATATAGACAAAGGCTATGAAAAGCTCAAAGCAAAGAAATTATAACAGTCTTTTAAAATATATTAAAAGGTGTACACCCTTGCTCATAATAAGAAAGTTCCAAATTAAAACTCCCCATCTGGTTGCCAAAAACCTACAAGGATCTACAAGAGTGTGGAGAAACACATTTTCAACCAGTGATGGAGGTCATGCACATCCACTCACCCTCCAGGGAGAGCAATTAGGCAATCAGTATTTGATCATGCAACTCTACTTTTAGGAATTCAGACTACAAATATGTGCAGATATGTAGGGAGTGTTTATATACAAGAATATGTATTGTATCATTGGTTTTAATAGTAAAAGTTTAGTGGTAACCCAAGTCATAGAATAGAGTACAAAACTGGTTAGGGCCGGGCACAGTGGCTCACACCTGTAATCCCAGCATGTTGAGAGGCCGAGGCAGGCAGATCACGGGGTCAGGAGATTGAGACCATCCTGGCTAATATGGTGAAACCCCATCTCTACAAAAAATACAAAAAATATTAGCCAGGCGTGGTGGCACACACCTGTATTCCCAGCTACTTGGGAGGCTGAAGCAGGAGAATTGCTTGAACCCAGGAGGCAGAGGTTACGGTGAGCCAAGATCACGCCACTGCGCTCCAGCCTGGGTGACAGAGTGAGACTCCATCTCAAAAAAATAAAAACAAAAAACTGGTTAAAGTATGGAACAGAATGCTACATGGATATAAAAAAAAGACGACCTGTGCAAAAGAATTAAATTGGACCCTTAGCTTACATTACATACAAAAATTATCTCAAAATGAATCAGAGGCCTAAATTTAAAAGCTAAAAATATAAACCTCTTAAAAGAAAACATAGGAGTAATTTTGCATTGTATTGGATTTTGCAATGGATTCTTAGATATGACATAAAAGCATAAGCAACAACATTTTTTAAAAAGATCAATGGGACTTTATCAAAATTAAAAACTTTTGTGCATCAAAGAATACTGTCAAGAAAGTGAAAAGACACTCCACAGAAGAGAGGAAAATATGTGCAAATAATATATCTGATAATAGTCTAGGATCTACAATATGTAAATAACTCTTACAACTCAACAACAACAAAAACAAAACAAAAAACTCAATTAAAAAAAGGGCAAAGAATCTGAATAGACAATTCCTCCAAAGAAAAGATATAGCCAATAAACATATGAAAAGATGCTCAACATCATTAGTCATTGGGAAATGCAAATTAAAACCACTGGCAAGTGACTGCTTAGTGGATACAGAGTTTCTTTTTGAGATGATGGAAATGTTCTGCAATTAGATAGTGGTAATGGCTGCACAACACTGTGAATGTACTGGAAGCCATGGAATTGTATACTTTAAAGTAGTTAAAATTATGAATTTTATGTTATAGTAACGTCTACCTAAATTAAAAAAGGATCAGGAAGTTCTTTGTGTACAAAGAGGAATAATCCCCAGGATATATTTTTAAGAAATAAAGAAAGAAAGAAAAGCAAGTACACCACTACAGAACAAAGGGTGTACATGTTCTCATCAATGGAGTTCTTAATGCATTAATTGACCATGTTTTAATAAAGTATATCCCCCTGGAGGAAAAGCAGAGAAACAGAACCATATCCAAGCCATCTCTAGACTCAGAGGATGAACACCCCCTTGTCCAAAGGCCATGTAGCTGTTCAGTAAGTGCTTGCCATCAGGCCTTGTTTATGCAGAGCAAAAGCGGTTAGGCTGCCCCCATTCACCCCAGCTCATACTGGGCTAAGCGCAGGAAGCTTCTGGCTGGGGCTCACGTCCTCTGGCACAGCCACCTCCTTTGTGCCCTGTCATAACTAGCTGAGCAGGGGGCCCAGGGAAGCTGATCAGTATGGAGTCCTATTATGTCCATTTTCCCCACAACCCAAGCTGAGCTCACAGGCGTCCAGTCAGCCAGTCTAATCCATTGCAGTTGCTTCAGTTCAAGGGGCTTGCATATCCAGTTCTGTTATGGACGGCATGTTAGTATCCACCAAAGTTCAAATAGGGAAACCCTAACCCCCAGTGATATTAGGAGGTGGGGCCTTTGGGAGGTAATTAGGTTCAGATGAGGTCATGAGGGTGGAGCCCCAATAATGGGATAAGGAGGAGACCAGAGTTTGCTCTCTTTTGTAGGACACAATCAGAAGGCAACTGTCTGCAAAAGAGAACCCTCGACAGACACCAAATCTGCTGGCACCCTGATCATGGACTTCTAGACTCTAGTGAAAAATAAATTTCTGTCGTTTAAGACACTCAATCTATGGTATCTTGTTATAGCAGCCCAAACTGACTAAGAAGAGAGAGAGAGAACAAAAAGATTTACAGCTCTACCTGCCCAGCACAGGCACGGAGTCAGCTTGAACTGGGTGCCCCTATGGTGTAAGCATCTCACCATGCCAATTGCCATTTCAGTGTTAAAAAATAAGCATTTTCAGGCCAGTTGCAGTGACTCCCACCTGTAATCCCAGCACTTTGGGAGGCCAGGAGCTGAAGACCAGCCTGGCCAACATGGCAAAACTCCTTCTCTACTAAAAATACAAAACTTAGCCAGGCATGATGGCCTGTAATCCCAGCTACTCGGGAGGCTGGGCATGAGAATCACTTAAACCCAGGAGGCAGAGGTTGCAGTGAGTGGAGATTGCACCACTGCACTCCAGCCCAGGCAACAGAGCAAGGCTCTGCCTCAAAAAAATAATAGTAATAGGCCAGCCGTCATGGCTCATGCCTGTAATCCCAGCACTTTGGGAGGCCAAGGCAGGTGGATCACGAGGTCTAGGAATTCGAGATCAGTCTAACCAATATGGTGACAGGCCTTCTCTACCAAAAATACAAAAATTAGCTGGACGTGGTGGCTCATGCCTGTAATCCCAGCTACTCGGGAGACTGAGGCAGAAGAATCGCTTGAACCTAGGAGGCGGAGGTTGCCGTGAGCCAAGATGGTGCCACTGCACTGCAGCCTGGGTGACAGAGCAAGACTCTGTCTCAAAAAATAATAATAATAAGCATTTTCATATAGCATGACCCATAAATGTAAGCCAACTGCTTCACCTGGTGCTCAACTAAAAAAATAAAATAAAATAAAAAATAAAAATAAAAATAAATAAATAAAACTGTGATCAGTTCCAACGCTACATAGTACTGTATTTTATGGGTGATTTGAAGGATTTTTAAGGATAATTTTGACCATATGTGACTCTCACTTCATGTGATGGCTTTACACTCCAACCTCTGAGTTAAATGTGACCCCACTGCCATAAAAACAGGGTACGGCTGACTTCCTTGTATAGGAAATGAGAACCAAGAAATGGTGACAGTTGGTGGGGCACAGTGGCTCACGCCTGTAATCCCAGCACTTTGGGAGGCTGAAGGGTGGATCACCCAAGGTCAGTAGTTTGAGACCAGCCTGGTCAACATGGTGAAACCCCATCTCTACTAAAAATACAAAAAATTAACCAGGCTTGGTTGTGGACACCTGTAATCCCAGGTGCTCGGGAGGCTGAGACAGGAGAATCACTTGAACCCAGGAGGTGGAGGTTGCAGTGACCCAAGATCGAACAAGAGCAAAACTGCATCTCAAAAACAAACAAAAAGAAATGGGGATAGTTGTGTAGGTGCTGCCCGAAGTTCCCACAAGCATCCCTCACTTTCCCCTCCCACAAGTACATGCTGATCACGTTCATTACACAGGTACACAAGACAAGTCTGCAAGTGTTCAAAACTTACCAAGTCCCAGTAATCTACATGCAAATCTCATCCAAATTTATAATATTTACAAAAGGTAAGAAATCTTGTCTTCATTTTATAGGAGGTGGGGAAACTGAGGCTCAGAAAGGCTAAATATGAATAGTCAACCCCCAGTCAACTGGAAGATGCAGTGGTGGCCAAAAACCTGAGATCCAAAGCTCACGTTCTATCCACTTCATCACTCTGCCTTCCACCTCTAGCCAAATCACACTGATTATCTCAGCTCACCTGCTTTTTTCCTCTTGTGCTAATTTATTTCTTCAGTTTACATCCAATCGAGTCCCTTCTACTCAGGCAGCTTCTTTATCTGCAAATACCCGCTGGGGGAGATCTTAAGACTATACCCACCCAGAAATGTGTTTCTTTCATCTTGAGCATACATGCCCAAGCCGGCCCTCTGGGTCCCTAAAACTTTGCCTTGCAGTGTGAACCACTTTCTCCAGTAGCTTCTTAGCCATTCCACTAACATTTCTAGTCTGTTTCTAACCCCTTGGTATTCCAAATCCTGCTGGCTTCCAAGACTACCTGCAGCTCTTATTACTTTCCTGTCATTGACTTCGTGCTGAGGTTTCTAACTACCCAATACAGATCCCATGCTTTCATTTCTTTTTCTGTCCTTGGAATCTGAAACATCTCCCAATTTACTACCATCTGCTACCTTAATTAATAGGCTGTTTACCTCCCCTGTAAGACCTTGCAGAGATTCTCTTGGACTCCATCCCTAACTTTGTGCTCATTGCAGGCTCTCATTAGTCTTGGTTTATAATCCAGCTTTCAATCTATTTGACAGCTCTCATCTCCAAGCCAATTTGAATTACATTTTTCTCGTAAAATTTCATAAGACACAAATACGCTTTATTCGAGCCTGGAACAAATTACATCTACAACATTCCCTTTGTCCACTCCTTTTATAATTTCAAAGGAACCCAAAAAAAAAAGAAGAAAAGAATATCAATCTGGCTTCTTTGATATAAATTCACTGATTCCTTCGCTGCATGGAAGTCTCAGGTTTGCACGATTATCGCCAAGGAGTTCTCTCTTCTACATAACATAACAAGGTGCCTTCCACCAGCCCCCCTTTACCCCACCATCCTCACTGGCAGATTTGCATTGCACACAGTGCAATCATACCCCGATGCATAATCAAAACCACAAATGAATAAAGTGACTGGTTTTATACCCTTAACTGCCAACATCATTCCCCGATGATTAGTTGCTCAGAGTAGAAAACAATTCATTATTAGAATATTTGTTGCTGTGACCTGACATGGTCATTGCTGCAAGTGTTCCTCAAAATGCAATTGTCCTCTGCTCTTCCTTCATATGTAAAGTATGAAGAAGGGCAAGAGAGAAGAACCAGTATTTATCAAGCTCCATCTGCGAGGCAGGTTCTGAGTGTGCACTTGGCTTCCTAAGTTTCATTTCGGCAATGAGTTTTAAACTGGCCTCATCCACATCTCTTGACGGTTTTAGTAAAGATGCAGATTTCCAGGCCTCACTCCTATATATTCTAAGTCAGGAGTTGTGGAGCGGGACTTAGGAATATGTTTTTCTAAAGCCTCACAAACCTCTCTCGATTACTAAGTGAATTTGGGGAGCACCAATATTTTTTTCTTTTTTCTTTTTCTTTTTTTTTTGAGAGAGAGTCTTGTTGTGTTGTTCAGGCTGGAGTTTAGTGGAGCGATCTGAGCTCACTGCAACCTCCATCCCCTGGGTTCAAGCGATTCTCCTGCCTCAGCCTCCTGAGTCGCTGGGATTACAGGCGCCCACCACCAGGCCGGGCTAATTTTTGTATTTTTAGCAGAGATGGGGTTTCACCATATTGGCCAGGCTGGTCTTGAACCCTTGACCTCAAGTGATCCACCTGCCTTGGCCTCCCAATATGCTAGAATTACAGGCATGAGCCACTGTCCCCAGCCAGGAAGCACCAAATTTTCAAAGCAGCCCAGAAATGTCAACTTCAGCCTTTTTTGTCAGCCATTTGTTAGATGAGATAAGAAAATGAAAGCCCAGAGAGGTTAGATAATTTGCCCAGTGTCACAAACTAGGAAATGATATGCCCAGCATTAATGAATAAGCTGTAGAATTCAGGAGCCCATGCTTTCTCCATGATCCCACGAAGCCTCCATTGGATGGGAAACTTAATTTTTTTTGATATGGTCAGTGAGTATCCCTTAGTATCACTTTTTATGAAAATGAATATTTAGCACTGCCAAAAGACATTTGGTGCATATCAATGTTCCTAGCTGCATTATTTATAACAGCCAAAATGTGGAAATAACTCAAGTACACATCAACAGATACATGGATAAATAAGATGTAACATATCCACACAATGGAATATTATTCACCCAGAAAAAAAGAATGAAATTCTGATGCACGCTACAATGTAGATGAACCTGGAAAATATTATACTAAGTGAAATAAGCCAGTCACAAAAGAACAAATATTGTATGATTCCACTTATAGGAGCTACCTAGAATAAGCAAATTCATACAGACAGAAAGAATAGTGGTTGCTAGGGGCTGGGGGAGGGGGAATGGGAAATTATTATTCAGTGGGTATAGAGTTTCTATTTATAGGATGATGAAACAGTTCTGGAAAATGAATAGTGGTGAAAGTTATACAACGTTGGGAATGTACCTAATGTCACTGAATCATACACTTTAAAATGGTCAAAGTGGTACATTTCACATTGTGTATATTTTATCACAATTTTTAAAAGCATAAAAAAGATATTTGAAAACAGCAGGAGATTAAGCCATCTATATATGCCCCCTGAAACACACCGTAAGAGTAAGACCGTGGAATACACCGGAGACTTTCTTCTATTTTCCTCCAAAGTTGAATGAAAAACAGATTTCTGGTTAATTGCGGGTCCCAGCTGCTCATGGCCTCACTGTTTGACTCTGAGCTCCTTTCTTCTAAGAGGAAGAATGACTGGGAGCATTTTGGCACGTAGAGGATGAAGTAACTCTGCATGATGAGGCAAATGCCCTCACCTGGGACATCAGGAGGTGTAACGGTGACTCTGCCACTCCCCTGAGGGACCGTCACTTAGATGCATTTGCATGTCAGTTTCTCATCCGGAAGAAGGGAGTGCCTTAGTTGGTGTTTTGCAGCACACTCCCCAGTTTCTCTAGGAGCAGTTCTGTGCTGGGTTGAGCCCACAACCCGAATTGAGCAAACCAGTATCCTTTCCCCAGAAATCGCTTTTCTTTTTTTCTTTTCATTGGCTACAAAGCTGCAACTCTAAAGGTATCAGCAGCCCTGGCAATCCCAGGTGGATAAGCTTCCACGGTTGCCAAGAGGGGCCACAGACAGCTTGAGTCGGCAGAGCCTCTGCTCCAGGACAGGCTCCCACCATCCTGGAGCTGCTTGGCCCCAGGAGCCCACCTTTCAGTCCTGGCCCCCCCAACCCCCACCCTCCATCCCCTCCATAGGCCCCTCTTGTTCTTGGGCAGAGTTGCTGGCACCTGCAACACCAGGAATCCCAACTACCGTGGTGGAAATTTGATTAAATGATTACTAGGATTTCTTCTGGGTTTTTTTTTTTTTTTTGACAGAGTCCCACTCTGTCACCCAGGCTGAAGTACAGTGGTGTGATCTCGACTCACTGCAACATCCGCCTCCCAGGTTCAAGCTATTCTCCTGCCTCAGCCTTCCTAGCAGCTGGGACTACCGGTATGCACCACCATGCCTGGCTAATTTTTGTATTTTGAGTAGAGACAGGGTTTCACTATGTTGACCAGGCTGGTCTTGAACTCCTGATCTCAAGGATCCGCCCACCTCGGCCTCCCAAAGCGCTGTGATTACAAGTATAAGCCACCACGCCCGGCCTCTTCTGGTTTAAAAACAAAACAAAACAAAACCAAATAATAGACTTAAATCCTCTAATCCTGAAAAAGTCACCCCATACCAATTTAACTATAAGAAAGTTTCCCTTTGTGAAGGAAATGTCTCATCTGAGACTCAGAGTGGCCAGTCCAGATAATGCTAAGACCCTTTACGGCTCTAAATCCTCCCTTTCAAAGACTAGATGAGAGTGGAAGATAGGAGAGGGAGAATTATGGAATAATTCAAAACAATTAATGTGGATTTTAAATTTGTTTCGAGGAGTTATTTAAAGGTGTTTTCTCCTCCTCTATATTTTTCTAGATGATTCGTATCTTCAAGGAAAATGTGATTGCATCCTCCAGATCAAAGATACTGAAACAGGACGCCTATAAAAGATTTTAGGCACATAAAGGTTATGGCGTCTGTGCTTCTACAACGAGAAATGCGATCTGTTCTGTCTGAGAAAGAAAGGGAGCAAGAATCTCCCGTGCAAGCCTGGCGTTCAGTACTAGCAGAGGGAGTCACCAATTGGAGAAGAAATGCAACAACTGTCAGCCCCCACATAACCTATAGCTGTGTCTTTTTTTATTACAGTGGACACTGCAGTGAGGGACACCGACCCTCATGGTGGAAAACGAGCCAGCTGATTTAATATCACCATGAAGGAAACTGCGACTAATCTAGGCATGGAAGTAAATCGACAGTGGATCCTGAAAGCCAGGAAAGGAGAGCTAAGGCTTAAAGCAAGAATGGCCAAGGCAGTGGAAACAGTGTATGTTTTCAACTTCAGGTTTTGTTAGCAAGACTTTTGTCCTCTTTTAATAGTTAACCTGACCCCAGCTCAAGAATCCAAGATACTGAGTAGTCTATTGTGCACCTGCAGAAAACTTTCAAACCCTCAATGACTTATAATCTTGGTTTCAGCAATCATCTCCGTAATTCTGGTATGACTCTCCTCCCGCACAGCTCCCAGATGCTCCAGATCCACCTACAGCTCATCTCCAGCAGGAGATCCTAGGTTTTACGATTTTAAAACGTAGCTTGAAAAAGTCTCCATCTTATCTCAGAGCAGAAGTGGTGTCACTTGCCAGCCCAACTATTCTAGTAAGTTTCTCCCTCACTCAGCTGCCACCACTCTTTTGCACAGCCCAGCCAGGCTCCTGCAGAGATAAAAATACAACTCATTTAGGTCAATGATTAAATTGAAAGTTATAATATTACCAATTAAGGTTGAGCAAAGAGGGGGAAAAAAAAAACAAATCCTTTAGGAGAGTCATTGCAATGCCTGTCTTCACAAATAGCACTGCTGCCACTCCCCACCTGAATGTGGAGTCTCATGAAAGCTCCTAGGGAAAGCTCCCCCACGCCTTGTCACTAGGGTCTCCACTTTCAGTCTCAGAACAACTACTTATTGTCTCCTAAGCTCATTTTTATCTAACAGTCCGTGTGCTCACTGGGCTGTAGAGAAACCTTCCAGAGTCAAGCACATTTCTTGAGCCTGCCAGTCCCAAAGGGGTTGAGGAAGAGGATGTGTACTGGGTAAAGAAATGCAGGAGCCACGCTGGGAATTATTCAGAGTGTGTATAAGCCAGGTGTGGTGAAGACAGGTGACAAAATAGCTATGAAGGTAAGGCATATTAGACAACAGGACCATGGCTAGGGTGTGCTTGGGGTGAGGAGACTGGGGCATCTCGACTGCAAACTGCTACCATTCTCAGGTGCAAATTCTGCACTTGCCTGGGCCTGAGTCTAAGTACCTGAGATGGATGGTCTAGGTGCTTCTCTTGCTGCACCTAGCCCCAGCGTTGTGGTTTACAGTTCCCCAAGCATGGCAATAACAGGTTCCATTCCTCCAGCGTGGCTGCATTTAAAACACAACTGGTCGGTGGGGAGGGGTTACAGCACAAGCCAAAGCTTGTCTGCGCAAGTTGGCCATGAACTAATAGTCCCCATACAGCAGCCTGCCACATCTTCCCACCCAACCCACCGTCACCAAACACTGTCCTCTTTAGTTTCCAGCCAAAGGAAGTCCCTAGTGGCCCAGACAGAAGGGCTAGACCCCCTCCCAGATCTCACTGCAGCAGATTCCCCAGCTGTAGAAAGTGATACACATTGTTCCTGCTCCATTGTGCGTTAGAGGGTTCATTAGCCCTGAGATGATGGGCTGATAGTTCTCCACTCATTAAACAGCGCTGGCAGTCTTTTAAACAATCCTCTAATTACTAGTCTCCCCTCAGAATGACACCCTCCAAATCCTAGTCCGTGCTGCTGTAGACTTTTGGGAGCTAAAGTTGATGGAAGAAAAATCCCAAGAAAATATCTTGTCTGGGATAATGACTGTGCCTGGGTGTATGGTCTCCCAGTAGAGCTGTTCAGGTAGGATAAAAGTTCAGAGGTTTCCACTGGACCAGCCCAAACCACAAAAGGTCTCTGGCTACGGCCCAGATTGGCAAGGGGAACTTCTTCTTTTTTTTTTTTTTTTTTTTTTTTTGACGCAGTGATTTCTGGGGGTTTCTAAGAGCTGTTTTTGGTTTGGAGAAAAATGATTGGAAAATACAGAGAATTCCCATACACTCCCTTGCACACCCTCATTTCCCCCTATTATTAAACCTTGCATTAGTGTGGTGCATTTGTTACAACTGATATGCCAATACTGGTTCATTGCTATTAACTGAATGTTAATAGAATGTGGCACATTCTATGAGTTTCAACAAATGTCTCACGATGTGTATCCACCACTGCAGAATCACACCGAATAGTTTCACTGCCCTAAAAGTCCCCCGTGCTCCACCTACTCATCCCTCCCTCTCCCCATACCGGAAGGGGTATTTATCTCCTGTTTACTAGAGAAATTTATATAGTTTTCTCTTTTTTCCCCTAAAAATAAATGGTGTCGATTTATTAGGACCATTGGTTCATCACAAAGCTCAGTTCACAAAGTCTCATGAGGCCAGGTTAGGAACATCCAGTACACCCATGTCCCTTGTATAGTATAGAAAGCATACGATACTCACTGGAACATCAGGCAGCCTCCCTCCAGGATCCTGTGGCACAGCCATACGATCCTCATCTATTAGTCAATGAACAGGCACACATGAAGTCCAGGCTGCACCCAAGAGAACAGACAAGAATATTGGGAAACAGGCACTATAGCTCACGCCTGGAATCCCAGCACTTTAAGAGGCCAAGACAGGCAGATCACTTGAGGTCAGGAGTTCAAGACCAGCCTGACCAACATGGCGAAACTCGATCTCCACTAAAAATAAAAAAATAAAATAAAAAATTAGCCAGGCTGGTGGTGCCTGCCTGTAATCCCAGCTACTCAGGAGGCTGAAGCATGAGAATCACTTGAACCCAGGAGGCAGAGGTTGCAGTGAGCCACGATCATGCCGCTGCACTTTAGCCTCGGTGACAGAGTGAGGTTCTGTCTCAAAAAATAAAAATAAAAAAGTAAAGAATACTGGGCAACAATAGGAAAATGCAAAGAGAAGACAGAGCTTAGGAACATAGAGCAGTGGTTCCCAAAGTATTGCCTGGGCACAGCTGGAGGACCCTGAAACCTTTTCAGGAGTTTATGAGTACAAAACAATTTTTATAACAACACTAAGTTCTTTGCATTTTTCACTCTCATTATCTCAAAAGTGTAGAGTTTTCCAGAGTCTACATGATATGTAGTACCAAAGAGATCAAATGCACAAGCAGATAGAAGAATCCAGCTGTTTTCTATTAAGGTAGACAATAAAGAGTATTGCAATATGTAAAAAAAAAATTAAAAATGCCACTTTTTTCTTTGGGAAAATATACTTAATTTTTACTCTAAAAGTTATATATGTTAATATGCGATGGGCTTGTTATTACTATTTTTTATAATACTTTAAGTTCTGGGGTACACGTGCAGAACATGCAGTTTTGTTGCGTAGGTATACACGTACCATGGTGGTTTGCTGCACCCATCAACCCTACATTAGGTATTTATCTTAATGCTATCCCTCCTCTAACCCCCACCCACCGAAAGGCCCCAGTGTGTGATGTTCCCCTCCCTGTGTCCATGTGTTCTCATTATTGCTATTTTTTAGGCCGGGCATGGTGGCTCAAGCCTGTAATCCCAGCACTTTGGGAGGCCGATGGCGGATCACAAGGTCAGGAGATCAAGACCATCTGGCTAACGCGGTGAAACCCCGTCTCTACTAAAAAATACAAAAAAACTAGCCCGGCGAGGTGGTGGGCGCCTGTAGTCCCAGCTACTCGGGAGGCTGAGGCAGGAGAATGGTGTAAACCCAGGAGGCGGAGCTTGCAGTGAGCTGAGATCTGACCACTGCACTCCAGCCTGGGTGACAGAGCGAGACTCCCTCTCGAAAAAAAAAAAAAAAAAAAAACTTTTAAGTTTTCCTCAGTTTCCAGTATAATAAATATTAACAGATGTAACCCATACTCCAAAAGCTTTTAGGAATCTCCAATAATTTTCAAGAGTGTAAAGGAGTCCTGACACCAAAGTTTGAAAACCACCGACGGACAGCAAAGGATTTGGAGTTAAACAGACCTACCTTGAAAACCCAGGGCTGCCACGGGGACTAGTTGTTTAACCCTCCCTCCCCTGAGCCTTGTTTATCTATAAAATGCTGATAATACTGTTTATCTCATGGGTGGTTGCAAAGATTAATGACGTGACATGTAAAAAAGCACCCTGCAAGATCCCTGGTGTAGATGAAGCCATTGATAAACAGTAAAAGAGGAGAAAGAGGAAGCTTAAAACGTAGCCCCAGCTCTCAAAATGTGTATCTAGAGAGAAAGGTTGTAGTGTTGTGCATGAACCAACAGAAAATAAACAAAGGGTCTTTATCCCCCTCTGTGTGCTACACGCAATGGTTTAGGGGTGAAATTGTGAGCCCTGAGAGATGAGGAGAATTACAAGGGCAGAAGGGGAGGGTATTACTCTTCTGTTTGAGAGATCAGTATGAATGAAGGCTCAGAAGAAGCAGGGGGCAGAGTCTTTCTGTAGGACAGACCAGTCAGCCTGCTCAGGTGCACGCTTGTACACCCCCATGCACAGTCATGCACACATGTCCATACTGAGTATGTATGCATGGAAGTGACCACATCCAAAATCAAACTTTTCATGTGGTCATAATATAATTAACAGGATCTTAGTACCTCACAGCCTCATGAACACATGGTTACCAACCATCTTTTCTGCTGCTTCTCGACCCTCTCTGCTCACTCAACCCTACACCCCACCCAGAGATCTGGATACAGATCAGAGCAGCCTGGGCATCTCTATGCAATGTAAACAGCTCCAGATGTGCAACCAGCGGAGAATGCACCAGTCCACTCTGGGCACCCAGGAAAGAACAGAGAGTTCCTGCTTTTAGGAGCTTACCTATAACACAACTGGAAAGATAAGGCATGAAAAAGTGACCAAGCTACTCTGCTATGAGCAGAGGAGGCTAATGGCCCAGGGAAGCAAGACTACGTTGACACCGGGCCCAAGCAGAAACAAGATGGCACACTGAAGATAGAATAACCCAAGCTGATTGTGGGCAGCGTGAGGCAGGACAGCACAGGAACACGGGGCTAACAGCAGCAGAGGCTTTGCCACCCTCAGACCTGATGGACTAAAGGAGGGCGCAGTTACTGCTCTGAGGGGAGTCTTGTGTGGTAGGGCCAACTGGAGAGGAACAGGGACCCTTGGTCAAGAGGTAATGATAAGGCCAGGTGTGGTGGCTCACACCTGTAATCCCAGAACTTTGGAAAGCCAAGGTGGGAGGATCACTTGAGGTCAGGAGTTTGAAACCAGCCTGGCCAACATGGAGAAACCCCATCTCTACTAAAAACACAAAAATTAACAGGGCATGGTGGTACACACCTGTAATCCCGGCTATTTGGGAAGCTGAGGCATGAGAATTGCTTAAACCCAGAAGGTGAAGGTTGCAGTGAGGTGAGATCATGCCACTGCACCCTAGCCTGGGTGGCAAATTGAGATGCTGTCGCCACAAAAAAAAAAAAAAAAAGAACAAAAACAAACAAACGAACAAAAAACCATAATGAATGCTGAGTTGTAAAATGGCCAGACAGGATTCAAATCCAGGTCTATGATACAAAAGCCTGGGCTCTGGCCATTTTATCATACTGCCTCTTCCCAGAAATAAAAAAAAAAAAAAAAAAGATATGTGAATCTGGCATAAAAAGAATTATCCCTGGGTGCCTCAATTAGCCAGGAGAAGTTAGGCTATGATGCAGTAACAAACAAACCAAACATTTTAGAGCTTAACCTCCAAAGAAGTTTACTTCTTGCTCCCATTACATCTCCAGTGCAAGAAAGCAGGGGAATCTGCTCATAGTCACTCAGGGACCCAGGTGCCATCTCAAACTGTGCCTTCACAGGTACCTCTGAAGGGGAAGGGTACACAGCCAAGCCAAGGCTTCCTACCTACAAAGGTCCACATATGACTGCTACATACATTTTATTGGTGAGAGCAAGTCATAAGGCCCTACCGAACTTCATAGGGGTGGGTAGGTGCAATTGTCTCAGGTACCAGGTCTTAATGGCCTCCATGCTAACCTTTGCTTGCTCTTAGCCAAAAGTCCAAGACGTAACCTCCTTGCTTTCTTTGAGTTCTTACTCTACAGGGGACATTGCGCTAAGCAGTTTGCACGTATCACCTAATTTGAACCCCACAGCAACCTGTGAGTTAGAGTGTGTTTATATCCTCACTTTACAAATGAAAGCTGCAAGACACAGAGAAGTTTAATTAATTTAATAATTTTCCCAAGGTCACACAAGTAGCAGGAGGTAGGGCCATGATTTGAATCCAAGCTCTCTGTCCACAGATCTTACACCCATAACTACTGGACTCTAATCATCTATTGATCTTTCAACTAATAATTCTTTGTGCAAGACCTGTATGGGAAGAACTCAGAGTACATGGAGATACTAAGATCCAAAGTCCCACAGGGCAGTGGAGCATAAGGTGCTATTAGGATTTTAACCCTAAAGCTCAAATCTTGAAGACAATGAAAAATTCAAGTCTAAATGCCCCTCTACCCCACACTTTCTTCTCATTTAATGGAGAAATTCTCTCTGTAGCTTTCATCCTCCCTTCTCCTTCCTGGTAGCCTTGTGGCCTCTGGGTCAGTACCTCCTTTCTCCCTGAGGACAGCTGTGCCTACCACAACCTCATCACATCAGGTCTAGGGTTGCTCCATCCTCGGGCCAGAGAGAACTGGCCTGTTCCTTTCTTTGTGATATTCACCTTTCATATTCTTGAAAAGCATTATCATATTATCTGTAGAAAAATCAGGCTAGGGCTAATTTTTTTAATGCCCCATCCTGCTCTTGAAATGTGCAAGTTTCTTTAAAGGTAGGCAAAGTTCCTGGCACATCCTGGCCAGCCTCCATGTGTCTGCCTGAGCCGTTTCTGCCTCTGCTGATCTGGCTGTGGATGGTGTCTCCACTTCTCTCCCTAATAGCAGGCACACCCTGAAGATAACATCAGCCCAGCAAACACTCACATCAGCCACGACATAAAAAGGCTTTTCTCTGGGTGGGGGAGCAATCACTTAGAAAGGTCCACACTTGCTTTGTTTGGGACCTGCGAGAAGGAATGCCTACTCTCCTCGAAAGGGACTGCAGATCCCCTAGAATTATCTAATCCGTTCCAGTTCCCCAGGTCTTTCGTCTTGAATTGGAACTTCATTTTTAAGAGAAAATCACAAGACTACAGATTACTAGATTTCTTTTCCTTTCCTTTTTTTTTTTTTTTTTTTTTGAGATGGAGTTTCACTCTTATTGCCCAGGCTGGAGTGCAATGGCGCAATCTTGGCTCACTGCAACCTCCGCCTCCAAGGTTCAAGCAATTCTCCTGCCTCAGCCTCCTGAGGCACTGGGATGACAGGCGTCCACCACCCCACCTGGCTACTTTTTTGTAGATTTTAGTAGAGATGGGGTTTCACCATGTTGGCCAGGCTGGTCTCGAACTTCTGACCTCAGGTGATTCACCCTCCTCAGCCTCCCAAAGTGCTGGGATTATAGGCGTGAGCCACCACGCCTGGCCTTTTTCTCTTTTTATCATAAAGATTAGGCCCAGGCACTAAGATCTGAATTGTTCTATCTTTTCACAAATAGATCATATCAAGGGGCCATGTAATCATAATAGTTAGTAATTTGTCTACTACTTTGAGGCTCAGCCAGTGCTTTTACAGATACACTCTTTTATTTTATTCTCATGCCCTTCTGGAGAGATAGGCATCAGTGTTCCATCCAGCCAGTGAAACAGAAGTCCAATGGCTAGTCCAATGTCCCACAGCCTTTAAATGGGAGAGCTGGGGATTGAACTTCAAGTTCAAACCTACCATGTTGCTATTGCTTGCCAGATTCCACTTGCCTGAAGCATAATTCCCATTTTTTGATGATTTTATGACTCTAGGATAGAGCCAAGATGCTTGTTCAGTGAGTGTATAAAGCATTTCTGGACAGTAGTCTTTTTGGTGCTTTGGTTTGAATGTGTCCCCCAAATTTTACATGTTGAAAACTTAATCCCCAAATTAATATGTTGATTGGAGGTAGGACCCCTGGGAGGTACTTAGGATTAGGTAAGGTCATCAAGGTAGAGGCCGTATGATGAGACTATGGCTTTATGAGAAGAGGAAGAGGGACCTGAGCTGATACACACACTCCTGCTCTCTCACTATGTGATACCTTCTGCCATGTCATGACGTGGCAAGAAGGCTCTCACCCAATGTGGCCCCTAAACCTTAGACTTCCCAGCCTCTAGAAAATTTCTAAGTTTCTTTACAAATTACCCAGTCTCAGTCATTCAGTTATAGCAACGGAAAATGGGTTAAGACAGGGAGGTATCCTAGAAAGAGAATGCAAGTTGGCAAACACCACGGGTCCTGTGGAGAGAGGGAGGGGATTCATCCTTTATCAAGAGCTTGTTGGGTCTTCACTGTGTACAAAGCCAAATACCTGAGCTGCCTAGGTTAGCCATTTTTGTGTTGCTATAAAGGAATATCTGAGGCTGGGTAATTGATAAGAAAAGAGTTTGTGTTGGCTAATGGTTCTACAGGCTGTACAAGAAGCACAGTGCCGGCATCTGCTTCTTGTAAGGCCTCAGGAAGCTTTCAATCATGGTAGAAGGCAAAAGGGTGAACAGGCACATCACATGGCAAGAGAGAGAGTGAGAGAGAATCAGGAAGTGCCAGGCTTTTTTTAACAAGCAGATCTCAAGGTAACTCATAACCACAGGGAGGGCACCAAGCCATTCATGAGGGATCTGCTCCCATGACCCAAACACCCCCGCCTGCAATGCTGGAATCACATTTCAATACCAGGTTTGGAGCCGACACACATCCAAACTCTATCATCAGCCCCGGACACTTTCCATCTGCAGAGAAAGGACTGCTGGGACAGGGCAAGTCTTCCTCAGGAGAGGTGTGGGCAGGCTCTTTGAGCTGGGACTCGGAGAATTAGGACAAGGGTTAGGACAGGCATAAAGAAAGGTAATGGAGCCGCTGGCCAGAATAAGCAGCCAAGGCCCAGGTGGGAATGCTGTTGCTAGGAAATTTTTACATTCTTCATTCTTAAAAACTTTGGCCAAGATGAGAAGATGAGAACACATGTGATCCCAGGAAGCACTGTAAACATGCCCACCCTCACCCCACCCTGCAGACACATCACCAGTAACCCAGCTCCCAGCAACCCCCGAAAGGGGAAGCAAAAAGAAAGAGGGTCTGACCTGAGACCTCAGCATACCTGCACACACACACGCAGATACAAGAGCTTGGGTCCATCCAAAACCAGAAAGGGAAAGCGGCACCTGCCCGAGTCCCTGCAGCAAGCCTTTCACCTGCAGCCTCTTTCGGCCGCTGTTTCCTTGTGTCTTCCCAATTAGCTGTAAACCCCCTGAGAGTAGGCGGTGGGCTTCATGAGTCCCGGTATGCCCATAGAGCTGTGCACATAGTAGGTGCTTAATAAATGGCAGTTGGTAGCTGTGCACACAGTAGGTACTTAATAAATGGCAGTCGGTACATAATAAATGGTAGTTGTAAGGGAAGCTGCCCAGAGCAGTGGCTGGAGAAGACCCTGAGTTGGTGGGTGGCACACCCTTGGGCAGGCCAGAAAGTCTGGAGACCCCGGGTCCCCTCCCCATTCGGTCATCAATTGATCATGGAACCTCAGGTACTGCCTGCCCCTCTTCAGCCTCGGTTTCCCTCTCTAAAGTAAAACAGTTGACTTGGGTCATCTCTAAGACCTAGCTCAGCTCAGACTCATGAGATGTCTTGGGCTTTCTTTATTCCACTTCATCCCAGGGGCATCTCTTGGCGGGCCAAGGCAGAGTAGCTAGTTCAGCTCCCATTCATTATCTGCCAGCCTTTTCTGCCCCAGAGCTTCAAAATTTGGGGAGCCAGTAAGGGAGTTGTCATACTTGGTGAGAATAGCTCCCTACGACTGGCCCTGCAGATCCCACAGGCTGCAGGTTAGCAAAGCTGGAAACTGCAGAGGCCAGGATCCCAAGCCTGGAGTGGGTGGCGAGGGACTGTGTTCTGAAGGAGGGGCCCCAGCTCTGTGTGGTTTTCATTTATCAGCCTCGTTATCACACCTGGCCCGTCACTCAAAGTCACCTTTCAGAATGACCAGTCAGCCTACAACAGGGCAATGTCTTCAGGTCTGCTGCACTTACAAATGCATCTGTAGTTCTCAGAGGTAAGCGAGAGGAAAGTCTCACCCCACAGACAGTGGATGGGAGAACTAGCTTTTCCACCCAACACCCGGTATTGGGCACGTTCCAGGCTTTCTGGCCACTCAACACAACACCCATTCTCCTCCCTCTTATCTTTTAGTAACAACATCCTGATTTCTTCCTGGGGAATGACCTCTTTTCCACTTTGATAGAGTCTAATGGGATCGTCATTCAAGACACCTGTCCTCCCCAAGCCAGGAGATGGGCGCCAGACCCCAGCAGAGTCCACTGCACCTGCTCTCCCTGGAATCGGGATCATAAGCAGAGAGACAGGGCGAGACATGGCCGGGGCCCCTGTTCCATGACCAGCACAGTGGGAGACCTGCCATCAGCCCTGCCAAGAAACCCTCAGAGCTCCTGGGCTCTCGTCCTTTGTGCCCCTCCCTCTCCTGCTTTCTCTCTGATTCTCAAGCTGCCCCCTTATTTTCAACTTCCTATCCTGCTACCCACAACAAAAAGCCCTAAGTGACTCATCTTCCAAATCCCAGGGTGTGGTGGTGTAAAGAACACACACCTCCAGTCACCTTGGGGTAGCAGAGCACGCCCCCTGCCTCCTCCCAAGAACCAGGCCCACCACGGGGCACAGCCACGGGCAGGACCCGAGCTCCCATCTCACCCACTTCTCAGCTGCTCAACCTTAGGCTTGGGATGTCTCTGAATCTCAATTTCCTCACCTTTAAAATGGGAAAAAGTTTGCCTACCTGGTGGGACTGGTAACAACTGGTGTGGGTTAATAAACTGCACAGAGTACCTCGCTCAGCGCTGGCAACCTGCAGTGTGCTCAAGAATGGCAGGTGGGGGTGGTTGTTGCCCTTCTGATTAGAAATCCTCCTTGCTTCTCATCCATTAACCCCAGGATATATTGAGAAAATACAATCGGCTTCTTTCTGACTCAGGGCACTGAAATCACCACGCTGCTTTTGGGTTGCCCTAAACACCCTGTCGCCAAGAAAAGCCTTTCAAAGCCCCTTTCGGGAAGGGATTCTTTTTCGAACTTGAAACAAGAAGGAGTCATTTGCCAAACTGAAATAGCACATAAACCTTAGAACCCACAGATTTGAGTGAATTCTAATCTTGGCCAAAACTGGCAGGAGTGGGGGGGTGTGGGGGAGGGGGATGAGTCAGAGATTCCGCCCTTCAGAGGGGGCAGCCTAATATGGCATTGGGGAGCCACGGGAGACGACTTAGGTATGCCTGGACTTTCAGACTGGAGCCACAACTCTGGCCAGGAACCAGCTGTGTCCCCGCCCCCCCAAAAGAAACCTACCCTCCCATACACATGGAGCAGAGCCTCGGGGTGGCAACCCAAACTGAGCGTCCAGATCCACCAGCAGGAACCAGCTGAGAGACTAGCAGCTTGCCTCCAGGAATGATGGCAGCCAGCCTTCTCCCGGCATGCCCTGGTTCTTGGGCCAAACATGGACCTGTCTCTGCAGACACTGTGTGGTCCTCGCTGACTCCAAATTCTCCTAAATGCAGCCTCTGTGGAGCCTGTGATAGGGCACATGAGCATGGGAGTAAGAGGGAGGCTTTGCCCCGTGTAACCTCAGAGCACGTGTCGTTTATTTTTAGGCCTGGAGTAAAGGGCCTGGGTAAGGGAGGAACTTCAAAAGGTGAGATTTCTGTCCTTGGAATAGTTTTGCAACGTAATGAAAACAAAGAGATGGCTCTTAGAAGACGTGGGTGGAAGCAAAGCCAAGTTCTAGCCCTGGAGTGGCTCCCCCACGCTGTGTGACTTTGGGCAAGTCTTTACACCTGTATTTTTTTTTTTAATCTGTAAACTGAATAGACAACTGGTTCTCAAACTTGAGTGCTCATCAGAATCATCTGGAAGGCTTGTTTCCTGGGCCCTGGCACAGAAATTCTGATTCAGAGGATCTGGGGCAAGAACTAAGAATTTGCATTTCTAACAAGCCTTCAGGGCTATAGGATTCAGGGGTACCTTCCATGGAGAACAGTCTCACTCATTGTCCCGTATCCCCAGCAAAAAATCCTCCGATTGGACTGGCTTAGGTGACATGCCCATTTCCGATCAGGCCAGAGCCTGCTCACTGGCCTGGCCCAGGTACTGGCTCCATCCCTGGAGATAGGAGATGAATCAGCTTTCCCCTAACCAGTTCAATCATCAAAACAGGGAGTCCAGACTAGCAAAGAGTAAGGGAGGAATTATGCTGGAGAGACAAGCAGCAAGTGCCTGTTTCAGCGGCAGAGCAGCACCTGAGCCAGGTGAGGCTCGCTCCTCCAGGCCCCATCTCTAGCAAGCCTGGCCAGTTTCCATGTAGACCCTCTGTTTGAGAGGCCAGCTCTGGATGTTGTTTGCTGAACTCATGCTCCTGTGAAAGGAATTTGGGAATAGACCTAGTTCAGGTCCCTGCCTCAGAGAAGGTAGTACCTAAACCATTCCAGGCAGATGAATTCCAACCAAATCCTTTTGGAAGGAGGTAATTACCTGGCTTCCTCTGAGTGGTGTTCCTGAGGGAACTTCAGCAACACAGTCTAGTTACACCGTGTCATTCATCTGTATCCCTGTGCTCTGCAGCAAATGTACAGATAACTATAACTCATGCTTGCGTGAAGTCTATTTCTGACCTCAAAGCAACTCCCAGGTAATGACAGTGATGAGATGATGATGATGATGATGAAGGGGTTAATGTGTCCCTTCCTTTTTCCCTGAGGCCTTGACCTTCCCTATTAGGGGTTTGTTCAGATCAGGATTTCAGGTTATAGATGATTTGCTCAGAAAGGCAGACCAGCAGTTTATCAACCTTCCTACGTGAGCCCCCTGTGGGTCACCCAGACCTATGAGCCGAGGAGATGAAGACCACAGAGATCTAGTTTTCAGTCCATAGTCTGAGATGCAAAACTCAGGGCCAGGAATGGATCTTGGGTTTAAGGCCATACTATGACTTTTGCCTCAAATCTACCCATAATTATCTGGGCACTTGGGACTCAGTTACTGGGAAACAGAATAATGTCAGGATTCAGCCAGCCGGCAGGCTCTGGGCTCAAATGGCCTGAATTCAGTCCAGGCTATGTGACCTTGGATAACTCACATAACCCTTCTGTGCCTCTGTTTTCTCGGGAGCAAATCAAATACTAAGCGTGCTTATGCTACAAACGTGGTTGTAAAAATTAAAATATGTAAAGCACTTGAAATATTGCCTGGTGCATGACAAGCCCTTTATAAATATTAGGTATGATTATTCAGGCATTATTCAATTCATCAGACATTAATGAAGCATCCTCTGGGGGTGAGTCACCATATTAGGGGACAGAAATTCACAGCAATAAAGATCTGAAAATTTGCCTTCACAGTGTTCATAGTCTAGAAGAAGATAAGACCCAAAGAAAGATAAACCACAATACATCATGATATATGCTATCACTGAGCTTTGAATAAAGTGCTGACTCTACCTGGAAGTGACCAGGAAGGCCTTCTGTGGAACATGATGTTAGACCCGGGCCTTGAATGAGTTTGCCAATGAAAACGGTCTGAGGGAAGCCGCTCTAGATATAGAGAACAGCATGCTTGTGTCGTGAAAGGGCCTGGAAGTCCACGGAGCAATGGTTTCAGAGCAACAGGAGCATACGTTTCCTAAGGAGGGAGTGGCGTGTATCAGGCCCGGGTGAGGTGGTTAGAACATGATGCTGCAGACTTTGGACTTTATCTGCAAGCCGCAGGAGCCAACAGAAGTTTTAAAGCAAGAGAATGGGATGGGATGAAATATGACTTTTTCAGGACTATAATGGGTTGGTAGCAGGGTAAAGGGTGGCCTGGATGGGAGAGACTGGTACAGCTGGGCCGGTGAGGAAGCTGAACCCAGGCAAGAGATGAAGGCTTTGGAGATGAGAAGGAGGATGGATTCTGGATACTCCTGTCAGGAAAATGGACAGAAAGTGGTGGCTCACCAGATATTAGAGAGGAGAGAGAGCGAGGACTCCAGGCCAAGTCTAGAGTCTCTGGCTTGGGAGGCTACGTGGATGGTCTTGACTAAGTTAGGGAACATGGGAAGAGGCACAGACTTGGGCAGGTGAGCATGGATGGAGCAAATGGGTGCGTATTTGGTGAGTTAAGTTTGCATTACAGAAGTAGGCCACCCTTCACACTTAAAATGTCCAGCCATTCTTGGAAAAAAGTGAATAGATTATACACAGTAGATTTTCAAAATTTTTCCTGAGAGCAATCATATCAGGCCAAAAGCTCTGTTTTCCAATGATTAAATCCAGATAACTTTAAAAACCTATGACTGCCAGGCAAGGATCAAAACAAGAGTAACAAGCAAAACACTGCTGTAAATGCAAACCTCTCTTAATTGCATTACATAATTGAATCATGCCCACTTAATTTTGTACACTAACATAAATTAACACACTTAAGAGACATCCACATGAGGATTCTGCCAAGGCCCCGTGTCAGTCGGTACCCCATCCGGGAATGATGGACAAAGTTCCCTTTTATGCAACACTCTCCTCAGAAAAAAAAAAAAAAAAAAAGAGAGATAGAGAGAGAAAATATCTATTTTAACCATGGAAATAAATATAGGAGATGATGACTTTAAAATTAAAGGTTGGGAAAATGTCATACAGCAAAATCCCAAACCCCAAACGTGGTCTAGTAAGCCACAAACCACATATATTTGCACTTCAAGAGTGAAAGATCTTTTGAAAGAGTCCTTGAAATAAAGATTCCCAGGTTCTACTGGGGAAGGACCAATTTTCATCCAAAACACATCTTTATGGCTAGGTTTGAAAGCCCAGGAAAGTGTTTCTAATGGAAACGCTGACCAGCCTCTCCACATACCACACCAGCAAGATCTCAGCCCTTTAAGAAAATAAGACTTTCCTTTGCAACTAGGTCAACTGGGAAAGAAAGAAAGTTTTTTTCTGGAAAGTTTGCATTTTCAAATGGACGTTAGGAAAATAACTCCATTATGGAATGGGATGTCTTATTGCCTTCAATTTTACCCGAAGCCCAGTTAACTGGTTTCAAGAATCAGAAAGTAGCAAAACAGGAATCACCTGTGGTCCAGATGTGTCGTCTGTGAGCTGGGGAGAATTAATGATGCCGGGCAACCAGCTCTACTCAGGAGTCACGGGCATGAGTGTCCACACAGA
This sequence comes from Piliocolobus tephrosceles, assembly GCF_002776525.5. Lineage (NCBI taxonomy): Eukaryota > Metazoa > Chordata > Mammalia > Primates > Cercopithecidae > Piliocolobus > Piliocolobus tephrosceles. Next base: position 12,244,924 of record NC_045442.1, on the reverse strand, counting down.
CCAGGCAGACACATCACGGAGTGAAGCTGGCCAGGTGGGAGCTGACCCGGTGGAGCTCACGTGCCCTGTCTAAAAGGAACAAATGCTAATTCCCTCTAGGGACTACGGCCATGCGGCCGAGTGAGCCAATGTCGCCAACATCTGCATTTCTATGAAGAGCACTTGAAATATGCATGCTTCTGTGAAGTCTTCTGAATTTTAACATGGAGAACCAATTCCAAAATATTTTAACCATAACACAGGCCAAACAAAGCACAGCTCACTGGCACCATTTGAGATCTGAGCTCTGCTGCCTCTAAACATCATCAAGGCAGAATTTCAACAGGTCAAGGGAAGGAGAAAAAAGAAAGGACCCTTTCTCCAGGCAGCACCAGGATACTGCAGTCGGGAGACATGGGTTCCTGTCCCAGCTCCTTTACCAACTCCTCTGCATGTCATCGGCGTGGCTGCCCGGCCCCTTCTCTGGGCCTCCATCCTTTCATCTGTGAAAAGGAGCAGGTCAAGGGGAACCCTAAGAGCTCACCCACCACAACCCAGGATTCCACACACTCAGCCAATAGAACAACAAACGAGGAAAGGGTATTCTTTGGAAAGCAGAGGCAACATGGAGCTACTGGTGAATTCAGGTGGGTAAAGCCTTCTCTACCACTCCACAGGAGTCAGGAGATTTTCTGTGAGGAATCTCTCCAGCCTCTGGAAGGAGAGGGAACTGGCAACATGCTGAAGCCATCCCTATGTTGGCATAGGCATGGGAACTCCCAGCTCTGTCCACACTTCCTACCCTCCCCAGAAGCCTGGCAGGCAGGGACACTTGTCAATGCCTCTGTCTGCATTTTGGAAATTAGGAAATAGAGGCTCGGAAGGGGCAAGCGTCTTACCCCAAAGGTCACCCAGCAATAGGGAAGCCAAGAGGAGGCTAGGGAAACCAAGGCTGCTCTCTGTGAGGAAAAACCACCCATTTCTAGGCAATAAAAACCAAAATTCTGCAAGAAGAGCAAGCGTCTCTGATATAAATGGGCCATTCTCAGCATTTTCTCCCGCTCTGCCCCTTTGGTGACCCTTTCAGGGGCACGTGAAGACAGCCGTGGGTCGCTCTGCCTTCGACCTGACTTAACAGTGGCCACCTCATCCTGGACCACGTTTCTGTTTTTAAAGGACTTTCTTCCACCAAGCAGTCCACCCTCCTTCTACTTAACTCAGCTGAAAACAAACTGGACTCATCTTCTAGAAAGGACATGGGTTTTCTCCTTTCTCTTCAACGGCATTCTCTTTCAGAACCCCTGATGTGGAAAAGTCGGCAGACTGCGGGTGTCTGTTTGGCATCTGTGGGGAGCAGGCCACCCTCATCTCTAGGACCTCCTGACATCAGTGGGGACAACAAACAGGCCTCCTTCTGCAGAGGGATGCAGTTTCCCCATCCCCTGAGAGAACAGCAGCTGCCTGACGTGGAACATGTGCTTGGAGCACCAGCACTCAGAGGTGAGCCTCTCCTGCCCATGGCGTGCGCACCGGGTCCCGGGACTCATGCCCTCGTGCTGAAGCCTAGATATGAATGGATGTGGACAGAGCCGTCTTCCTCGCGGCCCAGGGATGACGATTTATTTACACACACTTGTGGTTTCTCTTCAGAACTCCACCACGTTTTGCCTCTTTCTAGCCCTTTCACAATGTTACCTGACAACAGCTGTGTCGGGGAGGCAGGGCCAGGGGGTTTAATACCACCCTAGCTTATAGAAGAGAAACTGAGGCTCAAAGGGATTAAGCGATTTGTCCAGGGCCGTCTGGAGGGTGAGGGCTGAGCTGGGTTTAAGTCCAGCTTCTGGCCTTCCCTGGGCTGGGCTGCCTGGCCACCTGCTGCCCCTTCTCACCCTCTCTTGAAGGCTGAGGGGATTCCCTGTGGTCTGTACAGTGAGACCAGGAAGAGATGCTGGTGCTGGTTTTGAAGCCAGTGGCTACTCAGAAGCCACCCCACTGGCTGGGGAAGAAAAGGGTTAATGCCCATAGTCTTGTAGCTCCTGTGGATGCTGTCTGGGGGCTGGACATGAGACC
>NC_045442.1:12198802-12242475 GCF_002776525.5 Piliocolobus tephrosceles | reverse complement strand
ACATGAGATTTTAAGAATGGGGTCCTGGTCTAAAAAGATCGGAGGCCTGATAAGAAGAGGAAGAGACAGGCAGATATCACTGAATCTCTCCATGCTCTTGCACCAAAAAAATGCCATGTGGGTACAGAATGAGAGGGTGGTCATCTGCAAGCCAGGAAGAGGCCTTCACTAAGAAGCCAACCATCCTGGTACCTGATCTCAGACTTCCAGCCTCCAGAACTGAAAGAGAATAAATGTGTTGTTTAAGGCACCCAGTCTGTACCATTTTGTTGTGGCAGCCAGAGCTAAGTCAAGGTCACACTCAGAGGGAGAAACAACAGAACTACCTCACAGCGGCCAGCTACCAACCAGGGGCATCACGTCACCCCACCTCCCAGCTTCTCTGTCTAACACCCTCCCGCAAAATCTTTTTCCTCCTCAGGAGGCCACAAGGGATACTATTTCCATTCCATGGAGACCTGGGCTGAGGTCTGCCCCAGTGAGCTCAGACAACCATTTTTTCTTTAAAGAGTTACCTTCACATGGGCAGATGTGAAGGGAAGTCTTTACAGAGTCTTTTTTTTTTTTTTTTTTTTTTAACAAAATCTCGCTCTGTAGCCCAGGCTAGAGTGCAGTGGCCTGATCTCAGCTCACTACAACCCCTGCCTCCTGGGTTCAAGTGATCCTCCCACCTCAGCATCCTGCGTAGCTGGGATTACAGGTGTGCACCACCACACCTGGCTGTTTGTTTTGTAATTTTAGTAGAGACGGGGTTTCACCATGTTGGCCAGGCTGGTCTCGAACTCCTGATCTTAGGTGATCTCTCCGCCTCAGCTTCCCAAAGTGCTGGGATTACCAACGCGAGCCACTGCACCCAGCCTGAAGAGTCTTTTTTAAGAGTCTTCTCTTATTGTTCCCCTCCTGTGCAGGGCTTATTCCTATAGCTGTTGTCCACCCAAGAATGACCCTCAAGCCTTCCTCTGGCCTAGGTAAGCTCACTCACCTTCTGTCTCCTGTTCTAGCCTCCAGGAAGGTCAAGTGTGGGTCCCTACCTCCCTTGAAGCTCCCCCATCAGGGAGGGCCTGCTGGGCAGCTGTCAGGGTTGTCAGTATTAAGATCCCCAGATCCAAAAAAATGGGGAGTTTCCTTCTCAGCAGGGTGAGGCAGGGAATGGGCTTGGCCTCTCTAGGCAGTCTCTGACACCACAGCAGGCCCTTGGATAAAATATAAGTTACCCAGCAGATTATTTCACGAGTACCAGCCTTGTTCTCCACTAACCTAATTGTAAAATTTTTGGAGAGGGCCACCAAGCCTCAAATCTCCTACCCTCCACTTCTGCAATGGGTTGAGTAGTGGCCCCCAAAAGATGTGCGCGTGTCCTAACCACCGGAACTTTTAAACGTGGCCTTTTTTGAAAACAGGGTCTTTGCAGATATAAAGAAGTTAAGGATTTCAAGATGAGATCATCCCGTGTTATGTGGGTGGCCCCTAAATCCAATGACAAGCATCCTAAGACACACAGAGGACACACACCAAGAGGAGAAGGTCATGTGAAGACAGAAACAGACTGGGGTGATGCAGTCACAAACCGAGGAACACTTGGCACCACCAGAAGCCAGAGGAGGTAAAGAATTCTCTCCAAGAGACTTCAGAAGGAGCACGGCCCTGCTGACACCTTGATCTCACGCTTCTGGCCTCCAGCACTGTGACAGAATACATTTCTGTTGTTTTAAGCCATCGAGTCTGTGGTAGTTTCTTACAGCAGCCTTAGAAAACTAATAGAACACCCTTAGGACTACGTCAAAGATGATTATTAACTAATATGACTTCCCATCCCCAGTGCAGCGCTGGGCCCACAGTACCTCTGACTTGCTGGCTTGCTGGGGAGGGCAGAATGAGCCCAGAAATTGTTCTAGAGGTCTCCTCGGACAGCAACTTCACAAACTTGCTTTGGGCCAGCCTTAAAGAGCCAGCTGTGAAGGTGCCAGCCTCCTTTCTCCCCTCCTGATGCCAGCTCTACCCAAACAGCCTATGCTCCCCTGGAAACAGAGTATGGCTACACATTTCTAGAATGTACCATGCCCCTTGGGTCAAAGCACCTGCCTCATGGGAGCTAAGTTAACCACTGCACCCAATTCCCTTCACACAAACTCTGATGGCGTTTCAGTTTTGGAGTTGCATCCATCAGCCAGGAACACCAAGCAGCCAACAGGCAAGGCATGACTGTTTAAAGGAGTGTGGGGGAGGGGAAAATACTCATGTTCCTTCTTACCTGCAAGGATGGGGAGCAGTCACCCCTGGGGTGGCTAGAACTTTGGTCTGGCAGATTGAGAGAAGGGCTTAGAAATGAAACTATTCAAGCTAACTAGACCTTTTGGAAGTGGCAGGCCAGGGTGGGGTAGCTTGGGGAGATTTTTAAACTCTACATTAGTCCATTTTCACACTGCTATAAAGATATAGCCGTGACTGGGTAATTTATAAATAAAAGCAGCTTTATTGACTCACAGTTCCACATGGCGGGGGAGGCCTCAGGAAACTTACAGTCGCGGCCAAAGGTGAAGAAGGCACATCTTATACCGTGGCAGGTACGAGAGAAAACGTGTGTAGGAAGAACTGTCAAACACTTATAAAACCATCAGATGTCAGGAGAACTCACTCACCATCATGAGAACAGCGTGCGGGAAACCACCCCCACGATCCAATCGCCTCCTCCCCTCCTCACGTGGGGATTACAGGTCCCTCCCTCAACATGTGGGGATCACAAATCGAGATGAGATTTGGCTGCGGATACACAGCCAAACCATATTATACTCCTTGTCCAGTCTCCAGCCTCCTACATTAAATGAACAAAACTACTTGATTTACATTAAAGCAGTGTGTTTGCTATGCAAAAGCAGCTCCCAGTCAATTCCCCAGTTCCCCAAACCCCCTTTCATGCCAACTTCAGAGCCTCAACTAATCCTCTAAAGAAATTCTGGAACCATCCATGCTCCCCCATGCCCCGCTCCCCCACTACCTTTCTTTCTTACTAGCTGCTGTTCTCTTCTGTAGCTGTAGGGATGATCTGGGCTCCCCTCCTAAGATGCTCTTGGGACATGTTGGAGATCTTAAATAACCAGAAGGCCCTACATCGTGGGACCACTAGAAGAATTCTGAATTCTTTTTATTGTTCTTAAAAGCTGTGAAACCCTGGTCTACAACAGTGCATGTGCATGCACAAACACACACATCCACAAATACCTGCCTGGACCCTGATCCAGGAGCCCCTTCTCAGGTTCTCCCTGGGTCTACAGGTGCCATGTAAGTCAGAGCAGCCCAACAACGTGGGCTCCAGCCTCGCCTGCTCCCTCCCTCCCGCCCAGTCTTTAAAGAGTCTAGGCTTTCACCGTGGGGATCTGCCCAAGGCTTTGCTTCCTCAAAGAGGCTATGAACACCCAGATTTCCACTATTAAGGGTCCCCTCTTCATCTCATATCTCCTGTTCTTGACCACATTCACCTGCTTTCAGATCAGAAAAATAAGGGCTTAGTGCTCGATTTGCTTTCAGCCTCATTTAGAAGACAAGGGAAAAACTGAAACCAGATCCAAGCATTTTTATTACCAGTCTCCATTACCTGTATACATTTATTGCATATGTAGATTTTTTTCTGGATCTGTTTACATGGGGGTTGTTGTGTGCTGATTTATGGGGCAAGTGGCTGTCATTTTCAAGGCTTCAGCCATCACAGCTATAGAGACGCTTTTTAAACTCCAGCTAATGGGAAGCAAAAAGAAGTCTCAGTTACGTTGTGTCCAGGCAAACTAAGGTGGTTCCAACACTAGTCTGTCTTGGGATTGGCTTTGTGTTCAGAGTTTGACTAGGGTGCATGCCTGTCATTGCATCCATGGAAAGCCTAATGTGTGCAAGGACACTGGGGTGATGGAAAAGAAAACCCGGCCAACAAGGTTGTGTAGGGGGCCACCCTGCCCCCTGAACTTGGTGTTCCAGCCCGAGCAAGGAGTACGGTGTTACAGTACAAAGGTGCTCCCTCGCTGGAAGAGACCAGGTTTACTTCCCACCAAACAAACAAGCAGCCTTCAAATGCGAATGTGAGCCTCCCACTTTCCCTCCTTCTGGAAGAACTGCATTGTTTATTTAGCCTTTGGTTTGTGGATCTCTGTGGCAAGCCTATTAGGAAGAGCAGTGGGCATGTTGCTAGGGAGGCGAAACGGTGCCCAGAAGGCTGGTTTAGACACAGTTCCACATGGCAGGGGAGGCGTTGGCCACTTACTGTCTCCAGACGATCTTAGAACATCCCACTTGGCCAAAGGGCAGTTTTTATGGCTTTCATCCCCACCCTCAGTGGGGATCTCTCAAGTGGACCCCAATTCTGTTTTTTGTTTTTGTTTTTCTTTTTTAGACGGAGTCTTGCTCTGTCACCAGGCTGGAGTGCAGTGGCATGATCTCGGCTCACTGCAAGCTCCGCCTCCCGGGTTCAAGCGATTCCCCTGCCTCAGCCTCCTGAGTAGCTGGGACTACAGGCATATGCCACCATACCCAGCTAAATTTTTGTATTTTAGTGGAGATGGAGTTTCACCATGTTGGCCAGGATGGTCTTGACCTCCTGACCCCATGATCCACCCACCTCAGCCTCCCAAAGTGCTGGGATTACAGGCGTGAGCCACCATGCCTGGCTCTTTTTTTTTTTAGACAGAGTCTCACTCTAGCACCAGGCTGGAGTGCAGTGGTGCGATCTCAGCTCACTGCAACCTCTGCCTCCTGGGTTCAAGTGATTCTCCTGCCTCAGTCTCCCGAGTAACTGAGAAAACAGGTGCATGCCACCATGCCTGGCTAATTTTTGCGTTTTTAGTAGAGATGAGATTTCACCATGTTGGGCAGGATGGTCTCGATCTCTTGACCTCATGATCCACCGGCCTCAGCTTCCCAAAGTGCTAGAATTACAGGCATGAGCCACTGTGCCTGGCCTCTTTTTTTTTTTTTTTTTTTTTTTTTTTGAGATGAGGTTTCACTATGTTGCCCAGGGTGACCTTGAATTCCTGGGGTCAAGCAATCCTCCCTTGTCAGCCTCTTCAGTAGCTGGGACTACAGGCATGTACCACCACACCCAGTTTGGACCCCTATTCTTGAAAGCAACACCCAATTTCAGGCCCTTGTTATCTGCTATTGTCTTTCCCCACAAGGCATGGGAAGGATTCCACCCACCTGAGTCTGGCAACCAACTGGCACATTGTATATCTAAGCGAGGGGTCATCAAACTTTTTCATAAAGAGCAATGGGTAGTAAATATCTTCAGCTTTGCAGGTCATCCTTGTCGCTACCATTCCACTCTGCTGCCGTTGTGGGAAAGCAGCCATAGACATTATGTACATGAATCAGTGTGACTGTGTTCCAGTAAATATTTATGGACACTGAAATTGGAGCTTTATATAATTTGCACATTGCTATATATATATATATATGTTTTTGTGTTTTCTTTTTGAGATGAGTCTCACTGTGTCACCCAGGCTGGAGTGCAGTGGCACAATCTTGACTCACTGCAAGCTCCGCCTCCTGGGTTCACACCGTTCTCCTGCCTCAGCCTCCCCAGTAGCTGGGACTACAGGTGCCCACCACCACGCCTGACTAATTTTTGTATTTTTAGTAGAGATAGGGTTTCACTGTGTTAGCCAGGATGGCCTCGATCTCCTGACCTCATGATCCACCCGCCTCGGCCTCCCAAAGTGCTGGGATTACAGGCATGAACCAAAATATATATTTAAAAAAGTATTTTCAACCATTAAAAATGTTTCTTAGCTCATAAGCAGTACAAAGGCGGGCAGTGAGCAGGATTCGGTCTGTGGGCCTCCATTTGTCAGGCCCTGAAATAAGCAACGGCAGAACAGGCCCTCCCACTCCCTACACACCTCAGCCCAGGTTTGAAGTTTTGACTTTGCCTTTTTCATTCACAGCTCTGGCTGCTACTGGGTGAGAGCCAGCCATCAACAAGGAATTTCTGCATTTTGGTGAAACCTAAATCCAGCAAGAGGCAACGCAAGGGCCAGCCTCATGCAGAGTCAAGACCAGGCCAGGAAGAAGAGGAGGCTTCCGAGTTCCTCTCCTGCTGTGATCATGTGTACAAAGATATATACACAGCCTCTTTCCAGAAGAGGCAGCAAGTCAAGTCACAGAACAGTCTGAAAGGGCAGCCCTGAGCCTGTGTTCATGTTCCAGGCATCTTCTCCCACTTAAACCTCTGCAGTACACACCTGCAGAAATGATTAAGAACACCTAATGCACTTCCCCACACAACGGAAAGTTTATTTCAGCCTCTCCCACTCTGTCAGGTGAACGATGCTAATTTTACAATTCCCAGAAATTCTGTGGGGCGGCCCCTGAACCATACACGATCCTAAACTTCGAGAGCCTCAGGCTTCCTCTTTTTTTCTCGAGTGATATTTCCCTTTGTCACACCACCCATTTCAATTTGCTTGTAACACCACCAAACCTGGAGCCGGAGAGAGCTTGCCGTCCAGAAACCATCCTGAGCTGCTCCTGTTCCAGTCTGCCTTTGAGACCGTGGTACTTCACCTTTCACCAGCTTTGTCTGTGCACTTCTTAATTTAATTTTTTCCACCTCCCAGGTTCAAGCGATTCCCCTGCCTCAGCCTCGCAAGTAGCTGGGATTACAGGTGCACGCCACCATGCCAGGCTAAATTTTGTGTTTTTAGTAGCGATGGGGTTTCACTACATTGGCCAGGCTGGTCTCAAACTCCTGACCTCAGGTGATCCACCCGCTTCGGCCTCCCAAAGTGCTGGGATTAGAGGTGTGTGCCACCGTGCCCGGCCTAGTCTGTGCACTTCTAAAACTGTTTAATTGTCCCTTAAAAATCATATTAGGCATTCATTGCCTGTTTAGTATTTGTAAAGTGAATGCTTGTTTTAAAAGGGAACCATAACAGGTTGAATGTTGTCAAATACAACTTTATACATTTTTGAAAAATTTGATCATTATTTTCATTGATTTAAAACTTATTAGGGTATGGTGGCTCATGCCTGTAATTACAGCACTTTGGGAGGCCCAGGCAGGTGGACTGCTTGAGCCCAGGAGTTCAAGACCAGCCTGGGCAACATGGCATAACCCCAGCTCTACAAGAAACATACAGAAATTAGCTAGGTGTGGTGGTGCAAGCCTGTGGTCCCAGCTACTCGGGAAGCTGAGGTGGGAGGATGGCTTGAGCCCAGAAGGTCAAGTCTACAGTGAGTCACGATTGTGCCACTGCTCTCCAGCCTGGGCAAGTCCCTGTCTCAAAAAAAACAAAAGCCAAAAATTTATTAAATGTTTTTTGCTAAAAATTGTGTGTAGGGTGAACACTTGTATTCATAATAGATTAGCGATTTCACAAATAAATTTCTTCAGCAATGACAATTTTATATATGTACACACATACTTATATTTTATCTTCATATTTGTCTCAGTAACTACATCTATGTCAACATATATAGCTATAGACAGACAGATGGAAATAGCAGCTAATACCTGAGTGTTGACAGTGGCTAATATGCAGCAGGCACTGTTTCATGCTTCCCAGGTACAATCTCATTTAACTCAACAATCCTTTGAGATAGAATCATTCGTCATCCCACTTATAGACCAAGAAAACTTTTCCTGATTCTTTTTTTTTTTTTTTTTTTTTTTTTTTTTGAGACAGAGTTTAGCTCCTGTTGCCCAGGCTGGAGTGCAATGGTGCGATTTTGGCTTACTGCAACCTCCGCTTCCAGGGTTCAAGCAATTCTACTGCCTCGGCCTCCTGAGTAGCTGGGATTACACACGTTAGCCACCATGCCCAACTAATTTTTGTATTTTTAGTAGAGGCAGGGTTTCACCATATTATTCAGGCTGGTATCAAACTCCTGACCTCAGGTGATCTGCCTGCCTTGGCCTCCCAAAGTGCTGGGATTATAGGCATCAGCCACCACACCCAGCTGCCTGATTCTTAGTTTATAAATCTGTAAGTGTCCTCTGTCCCTTTCAAAGAACCTCATGCTATGGATTTTAACTAGTAAGAGACACCAGTAAGCATCAGTTAAGTGTCCTCAAAAGAGAATTAGAAGCTGGGAGCAGTGGAATTGCTTGAACCCAGGAGGCGGAGGTTGCAGTGAGCCTAGATGATGCCATTGCACTCCAGCCTGAAAAAAGAATTAGAAGAGGAAAGGAAACCTAAAAGGAGTGCAGCCCAAAAGGAGGCAGTGTTCTGAGCTGCAGAAGGAAAAATCCCCTACCCATATGTGCACGGTAAGCTAAATTCAGTCACTGAACGGCTTCGTGTGCTGGGGTATCCCTTTGTAAATTGGCAGGAATCCACTGCCTTGTATTTCAAAGGTCCGGAGCGGAAAGTTCCCCAGTGACGGACGTTGAATGCCCTCCCGTCCACTGACTTCTGCAGCACCTGATGTGACCCTCTGAAACAGGACTTCAAGGCCGTTTGGAGGAGTCCATTCAAAAACCCCAGAAACCCGGCAGAAAAAAAGGGCACAAGCAGGGCCCTATTCCAGAATGTCACCTAAGATGTGGACGGCTTCGGCCGTCCCTGCCCAGGGTCGACAGCCAAGTCATTTCAAGGCTCCTGGGGATGAAATGTGAGAGAAGATAAACTTTGCTTTCATCTTTAAAACCATGAAAAAATAAATAACATCAAAATGCAGGCTGGGTAAGGAGGAACCCAGTGGACCCACATACATAAGTAATGGTGCATTCATCAGTCCCCATGGATTGCTCAAGCTTGTGTGACTTTACTTGGTATAAAACTGGGGATGTATGGCCGGGCGCGGTGGCTCAAGCCTGTAGTCCCAGCACTTTGGGAGGCCGAGACAGGCGGATCACGAGGTCAGGAGATCGAGACCATCCTGGCTAACATGGTGAAACCCCGTCTCTACTAAAAAATACAAAAAACTAGCCGGGCAAGGTGGCGGGCGCCTGTAGTCCCAGCTACTCGGGAGGCTGAGGCAGGAGAATGGCGTAAACCCGGGAGGCGGAGCTTGCAGTGAGCTGAGATCCGGCCACTGCACTCCAGCCTGGGCGACCTAGCGAGACTCCGTCTCAAAAAAAAAAAAAAAAAAAATCTGGGGATGTGAGGTAGAGATACACTCAAGCATTCAAGCCAGAAAGATCCTGCATCCTTGCACCACATAGCAGTGCTTCCTTCCTCTCTCAGGCAAGAGGGAAGACATGGAATTCATTGGTTTCTCAGCTTCTCCATTTCATGAGGATCCACTGAGGCATCTTAGCTACCTTGACCATTTCATCATTGTGGAAACCAAGCTGATTAATTGAAGTATCTTTTTCTGGAAAAACCAGGAAAGCATTATGTATCTTTATTCAATGATCTGCATCCTATCTCCTCAGCTATGAAATTCTTAGGAATGTACTTCATATCCACTAGGATGGCTATAATAAAAAATATGGATAATAACAAGTGTTGGCAAGGATGTGGAAAAACCGGAATGCTCATGCACTGCTAGTGGGAATGTAAAATAGTGCAGCCACCTTGGAAAACCGTCTAGCAGTTATTATATGATCCAGCAATTCCACTCCTACATATATGCCCAAGAGAAATGAAAACCTGGCCACACAAAAACTAACCCAGTATATGAATGTTCATAACAGCATGGTTCATAACTGAAAAGTATAATCTAAACATCCATCAATGGATGAATGGATAAACAAAATGTAGTAAATTCGTATCATGGAATAGGATTTGGCAATAAAAATGAAGTACTGTTACAGGCTACCATATGAACGAATCTTGAAAATATTAAGTGAAAGAAGTTGGACACAGTAGGCCACATAGTGTATGATTCCATTTATATGAAATGTCCAGAGTAGGCAAATCCATAGACAGAGAGCAGATTGGGGGTTACCAAGGGCTAGAGAAGGGGGAAATGGGAAGTGGCTGATAATGGGAATATGTTGGCTTTCTGGAGTGATGAAAACGTTTTGGAATTAGATAGCGGTGATGGTTGCACAATGTGGATGTACTAAAATCACTGAAATGTAGAAAAAAAAAATCAGGAAGTGGAAAACGAACATTTATTGAGTCCTGTCTGCCACAGCTAAGCCCTACAGCAAATCCTCATGGTAAGTCGAGAGGCTGGTGAGGACCAGGTTCACCTGGAGACAAACATCCAGACGGAAGCTGGGATTTGCCTGCCATCACCCAGCTGTAAGAAACAAACTCAATCAATTCTGTCCAAGCCCACAGTTCACTGTCTTTCTCCCGCACTGAGCAAGACTGCAGTCTTGTCCCTTAGACCACATCCCAGTCATGTGACCCTCAGGGATCTCAAGCTGAGCCTCAGCTTCCTCCTGTGTCCTAGCTGAGCCCTCTGGACCCGGCCCTGCAAGCAAGCTTCAGTGATGCAGTACAAGGTAGCAGCCCCATTTCTTGTTTTCAAAACTGGAGGTGGAGTCCTCAGTTCACAGCAGCTCACGTTGGTCAGATATTTTACTATAAATGCACATTTTAATTTCCTACGTTCCTATGTGTGGGGTTAAGAAACTTCCCACAAGATCAGATGCTGAGAAGCTCCCTGAGGAGGGATGGAGAGGCTGTGGTGGATGTGGGGTACCCTGTCCCCTGGGAATGCAGAGAACCCCCATGAAGGTGCTACTCTTCCACCCACTTTCTCTGGCTCCCCATCCTGCCAGAGGCCACTATCAGCTACACGTTTTGAGGCAGCCTCTTGGATATGCCTTTCCCAGTTAGGAACAGCAGGCCAAGCACTACGCATCCAAGATGGCTGCAATCTTTTGGTTCTTCACAAATGAACTCATCTCATGATTAGGTGACAATCACATGTGGTTTCAACTAATTCCCAACGCTCTCCTTAGGTCTTGGGGGAGGAGAGCCATAAGTTCCAGGATTCTTATCGAATCCTGCCTGTGTATGCTCATTTGGGACAGGTTTCAGAAAAAAAAAAAAAAGGGGGGGTACTGTATTATGTCATTCTCATGGACCACACTGCCTTCTTGCCCTTCATGACAAGTGTCTCTTAAAATCAAAATGGCCAAAAGACCATTTAGGATTCTTGCCCACCCATCTCCATGAAATGGGCAAGAAATACAGCAGTTCTTAATGCCATTATAATCTACCCCGTCAAGTCTATAAACTGCCCTTCAGTGTCTAAAGTACAGCATCTGCACCAGAGAGCTGCACAGAGGAACCAGTGCAGACCCCAGCAAGTCCATCCTCACCCTCGCCAAGGACATCTCACCGTGGAAATGTCCCCAGGGGTGCAGAACATCACCCTGTATACTTGTGTCTAACAGGTGACACTTTTCTTAGGTGGCTTTCATGCACCTTAGTTTTAAAATCACATTCCCAATAGAACCCCGTTCTATGCAAGAAACAGGACAGAGGTTTGGGAAATGCAGAACCAGGCCCCTAGGCCACTCCCCTGATGGCTGGTTCCACCACCATGAATGGCATCAAACACAGAGAAGGCCCCAAAGACAGCACTCTACCAATGGCCCTGTAAGGTTCTAAGAGCCCGGCTGAAGTGCAGGAGAAGTTGGCCTGTTTTCAATTCCCTTTCCTGCTGCTGCTGAGGCTGGCAAGGAGTTATAACAGACCCTTAAGAGTCATAGCTTTGCATTCGTTAACTGACAGGCAAAAGTCCATTTCCCTCTTCAGATCGTTGGTGGTATGAAAATAAATAATGATTCAAAAATTTGTCCAAGTTTTCTTTTGGAAAATTTGAAGCAAATCCTTCTCTCCACACATCATGAAGAAAACAGCCTAAAAGGTTTCGAAGTCCCCTGGATTCAGATGTTCGGAACGTCTTCCCCACTCAATACCTGTCATCCTTAGGTCACCTCCCAGTTTGCAAAGCTCTCTACCATGTGGCTCTTCGTTTGCTCCTCTGGGGAACTGGTAGGGTTCAGAAAGGAACGATGATTCCATTGAGGTACCAGTAAGCAACCCAGCCAGGGCTCCAACCAACCGATTCGGACTTTCCACTGGATCAACCTCAACCTGTCACAGGTACTGCTGGTCTCGGTCAACCCCTCTGGCAAGCCACCCCCGTGTGCAGCACATAAGACCCTTGGCAGCCCTGCCCTTCCTGCATACACAACAGCATTCAGTCAGCACCTCCAGGCACAGGAAACCATTTGGTAAGACACGAGTATTAAAAAAATAAGTTGCGTGACATTTATTTTGTCTTGTTAACATTAATATCTGTAGAAACATTTTTATTGTCAGTATAAAAATTAACAGGTTTTATTAAATACTTTCTCCAATTTTGTAACACATAAGATCAGTATAATCTGCATTCGTCTTGCACGGCTACTGCAAAGTGAGTTGGTGTTTCAAAAGCAAAACACAATACTTTAGTACAGAAGGAACAACCACGATTATTTTGTCTGATGTAGGTATGAAGCTGGATCTTTTGGTGAGGTCCTGCCAGAATTAGATGAAAGCAATCCCTTAAAAAGATGGACGTATCCCCAAAACTTTCAGCAGAACAACTCTGTGTTTCAATTTTCTATGACGGGACTTGAAGATCCTAACAGGCGTCTCTAACGCCAAAGAGTCTGGAAGCCATTATCAAAATTCACTGAAGAGAATACAGGCTAATCTGATTAATGTGCAACTCAGAAGCAGAAGGCCAGCTGCCAGAGAGAAGCACATTCTGCTATCATCTCAACTGAGGTCTGTCTTCAAGGAATGGATTAAGGCATCTTTTAAGAGGACGCTGGTACCATTTGTCTTGGGAAGTCCAGTTAGACATTGCGTTGACGTAATGACAGGGTTGCACACCAAAATGAAACACCTTCCTATGAATGGGTTCTTTTAATATGGGGCATTTAGGAGGTCTAAGAACAATCGTCTGACAGCAGCATTTAAACACAAATAAATCAAAACTTCATTTTCCCCAAATTAGTCATATATTGTAAATATTTCTCTTTTCAAAGGATCTGATAGCTAGTTAAGTCCAAGCAATAGATTAACTAGTCTGCTGTGCTGCCTGCATAGAAATGCCACTTAAATTACACAAAAAAATTATAAATGATTAATTGTTTTGTATATTACCAATTCATTAATAAATTAATGTTATACCATTTTCCCTGAAAGCAAAAGTATTTTTCCACCTCTGCTCGGTGAAAATTAAGAAATTCTGTGTAAGAACAGCATTTAGCAAATAGCTATTAAAAAAAGAGAGACCAATTTTCTAGGTGCATTGGGACATCCATTTAAAATCAATACAAAAAATAATTCCTTGTAAATATATAATATATATTTATACATAATTTGAATATATTTACATACATCCAGCACCTATATACTGCGTTTGTGCTCTGTAAGTGTGTGCTGACATAAATCTTCTCCAATTATTACAAAATTAACAAGGAAGGCAGAACATATGTCCACCTTGAGTCCGACTGGTCCACAGCCAGTACGCGCGGCAGGTGAGGGGGTTACGTGGTGGCTTGTGGCAGTCCACTGCTCCAGACACCTTCTTCTCCTCCTGGTGAAGATTACAAGTTTTCAACTGTATAAATCTTTACACATATGCTGATTACTTTTCCAATTATTTACTCCTCTGATCCATATATACAAGCGGAGACAACAAGCTCTGGGAGGCGTGGTCTCCCTGCTCAGTGTAGCTAGGTTCCCGGTGCTGTCCTGTTTGGGGACAGGCAGACACAGTCATTCATGTTTTAACACTGCCATTTATGTGTGGATACTGAGGAAGGCATGGTTCGTAAGGCATGGGGTCTGGAGAAAAAACAGAATCATCTCCTGAAGAACAAGAACTTCTTGTGTCAGGGTAACTAGGTGAATACTGTTCGAGAGGTTGGCTGAGGTCCAAGTATTCCTGAAAGAAGGGAAGAGAGACGTTTTATTTCATCTTGTGTCAGGATAACAAGGTGAATATGGTTCGAGAGGCTGACTGAGGTCCAAGTATTCCTGAAAGAACGGAAGAGAAGAGTTTTATTTTAAACACAAGCTCTTGAGACGTGGGTACTGAACGCGGGACAAGACAGGAGACCCCTAGAAGGTGAACAGAGACTCAGCCCACCTGAATTCCACAAAGACCTCCCCCTGAGACACACGTCTGATGTACTCCGGGCTGCCCTTAGCTTTTCTCTTGAAACCCATCATAAATCAATGATTGGCAGGTAGAGAACAATACAACCTAGTTGAGCTATAGGTGCCGGGCAGGCAACTCGACTTCACACGGACCTAACTGACCTGCTGAATGAATCTACACCACCTCCTCACTAAAGCCCTTGCTTCAAATGCGAGCCCCAACAAAATGAAAACCAGGAACATGCTGTGGGTCCCCAGGCCCCCTTTAAGTAGTTGAGACCATGAATATTTATTTTCTGAATTACATTTTACTATTGTAGTTTCTGGGATAATTGAAGGGGAATACTTCTTCATTCAGTGGGTAATTTAACACATGTAAGTCATTACTCTCAGAAGCTCTCCGAGTTCAAAATGTAAACAGGTTCAAAAAAGGCTTGGATATACTCATGTATGTCAAATCCATAATGCACTGTTAAAGGAAACTTTAGGAAAATACAGGTTAAGTTTCAAAGTTTTGAAGGTTTGAGATTCAGAAAGTGTCCTCTGCTCCCCAAGGCATCTGGTGCTGGCTGCCAAAAGCCCTCTGGGTCACCCCAGGATGACACTTCCTCTGACTTGGGTGCCCATGGACTGCTTTTAGGCCTGAGGGCTAAAGATGGTCTTTAACATTCGTAAGTGGTCGAAAAAAAAAAAAATCAAAAGAATAATAATATCCTGTAGCATTAAAATGAATAAAATTTATATACAATTATAGAAAATTCCAATTTCAGGATCCATAAAATTGTACTAGAAGACAGACTAGCACACATCATCAGATGTGTTAGATCTTGAACTCATCTACTAGAACACATCTATTTACATATTGTCTGTGGCTACTTTGGGGCTACAGTGGCAAAGTTGAGACAAAGACCATAGGGCCTGTGAAGCTGAAAATATTTACTCCCTGGCCCTTTACAGAAAGCAGTTGCCAATCCCTTTTCTGAAGCTATGAAAAGCTTTCTAAACTGGGAGCTTGTGGGTCTCTCTGCCTCCACTGGGCTGGCACAGTGGGGCAGTTCTGCTCACACATCCAGAAGCCAATGACTATTCTATGACATGTGGTTTTGCTGAGAGGGGGCAAAAAGTGCAGACCACAGCACAAACAGCCTCAGTGTTATCAGAAAAGAGCCCATGGAATGTTGGCAACTAGACATTTTTTAAGACACACACACACACACACACACACCCCCTATAATTCATCACCAGGATTGGCAAGAGAGAAAGTCCCCATCCCAGAAGGGGAATGTGTCAGTTCCAACAACATCAGCATTAACCACACAACTGGAAACAAACACACCCACCACATCAAAAGGGAACTTTTTGCTTACAATGATAAAAACGAAATTTTGTCCTAAATGGAACCATTTTTCTTGAGCATATGGTAATGATTTTCAGAAGGAAAGAAACTTCGATTTTTACATCCGTCAGACAACATGGCATTCTGCTTTTTTATTTTAGGATACTAGATACAAATTTCAGTATGAACGGACCCACTCTACATGTAAATATATAAATAAATCACTTTGAGCATAGACATGAAATCATTAAAATAGAACTTTAGTGCTTTTCCCAGGTTTTTTGTTGTTGTTGTTGTTGTTGGTTTTGTTTTTTTTGAGACGGAGTCTCGCTCTCGCTCTGTCGCCCAGGCTGGAGTGCAGTGGCATGATCTCGGCTCACTGCAACCTCCACCTCTCCGGTTCAAGCGACTCTCCTGCCTCAGCCTCCCGAAGTAGCTGGGATTACAGGCGCACACCAACACGCCCGGCTAACTTTTTGTATCTTTACTAGAGACAGGGTTTCACCATGTTGGCCAGACTGGTCTGGAACTCCTGACCTCATGACCCGCCCGCCTCGGCCTCCCAAAGTGCTGGGATTACAGGCGTGAGACACTGCGCCTGGCCAACTTTTCCCAGTTTCTAAATGAAGCCATAAACTTTCAGATCTGATAGGAAAAAAATAGGGATATCAGTAGATTCCAAGTCTACAGTTAAAGGAACTTATACTAGAAACAACAATTTTGGCAGAAGAAGAAAGGTGGTTTCTTTCCCCCCTTGAACCGTTCCTTTCCTTTCAACTTCTGAAGGTCAGCTGTATTCATTTAAATGCAGTCTCTTCCTTTATCCAGCACAGGCCACAGTCAGACGCATAAGATAAAGCTGCTGAGTTAAGACTTCATATCACTACATTTGATTATTATCTTTTAAGAAATCACTCTAAAACTATTTTCTAAATCAGAAATTAAGTGTATTATTTTCCTTCTAAAACATTTGGGGGACCTTAACATTTTTCTTGTTGAGACAATTGCATGGTTTGGAGTTAGTTTCCTGTGTAAAAAAACACTATTGTGCATCCTCACTAAGTATCTCCAAACACATTCATTAACAATTTCTCTATCTTAAGATTTGACTGGACTTGATGGGTTTAACATCTTTCCTGCTCAGAGCATATGCTTTCCATAATTATAAAAGGCACTCTATCTGCATATTGAAGCAGCCACTAACATGGCTAAATTTGGACAATGAGAGACAGACGAGTGTTTATTTTGTTGGCAAAGATCATAAATTATTATTATTTTTTTGAGATGAAGTCTCGCTCTGTCTCCCAGACTGCGGTGCAGTGGTGCAATCTCAGTCACTGCAACCTTTGCCTCCTGGGTTCAAGTGATTTCCCTACTTCAGCCTCCTGAGTAGCTGGGATTACAGGCACACACCACCACATACAACTAATTTTTATATTTTTCGTAGAGATGAGGTTTTGCTATGTTGGCCAGGCTTGTCTCGAACTCCTGACCTCAAGTGATCTGCCCGCCTCGGCTTCCCAAAGTGCTGGGATTACAGGCGAGAGCCACTGCACCCGGCAGAGATCATAAATATTTTAGGGAAAATAAATATTTTAACAAAAGGTACATGTTTTTATGTAAAAATCATGTAAGTTGCTCATTGTAGAAAACAGGGTATGTTTATATACACCTAGAAAGAGGCTGCAAGGCACATACCATTACCGACAGGGATCACATAGGATAGTACTGTGGTAACAGAAGCTGGAGTTACAAAAGTTCATTGTATTCCATCAAGCAAATGATGAGAACGTTATCAGTTCACCCACTAATGACCAAAGCACAGAATCAAACTTGCACAGGAATCCAAGCTCTTTCCCATGCACACCAAAGTCCTGCAAGTGAATACTGCTTCCCCTTTCCCAGTCTCCCACACACATCCCGGACTGCTCCGCCAGCAGCTACACTGAGGGCGGCCTCGGGGATGTCCCTCTGTCTTTGGTTTCGTGAGTCAGAACTCACAAAATGAAGTTCTGAGAAAAATCATGATTTCAGAGGAACCCATAGTTGATCTATCTGACCCCTATGGAAAAAGAATAAACAAGACCACAGACTCCAACCAACAGCCAACAGGGGAGTGTGCGTGTAAAATGCTGTGTGTCTCACAAGCCAACCAAGGACAAGGGGCTTCTGGAAGGAGGTTCTTACCTCATTGGTCGTGAGAGTGAGAATTCGATCCAAGTCTTCTACCAACTGCTTGAACGTTGGTCTCTGGGAGGGCACCGCATGCCAACAGTCCCTCATCATCATGTACCTGGGAAAATTTGATTTCCTCGAATTAATTTCATACACACTAGGTACGTGGTTATAGTCAGTTTTAATAGGCAATAGGGGGACGTGTTGTAAATTAGGAAAATGCATCAGAACTTTCCAGGCAACTAGATTAGGAGGTCATGAATCACTTTCCCAAAAGCTTCCCTGTCAGTTCCTCCAAAAGGCACTTTGACTTACAAAAACAGCACGTAACCCAAAACATGTTAGGAAGGCAGCTAAGCCATCAAGAAAGACACGTCTATGTGTTTTCCCTGGTATCCCTGGGCCACAGTGACCTCTCACAACGGCATCACACCCTAAAGATGCTTTGGAGGCTGAAGGAAAACGCGTATTTCCATGGGCTGGTCTCCAGTCTTCCCTCCCCTGACACCCTTCCCTGCACCAAAGCAGCTCTACTATTTATCTGCCCAGCGCTTTGGGTCTTAATGATTCTAGTTGACAAAGCTTCCTGAGTTTAAAAAAGTAAAATAAAATTTGAAAACTACAACTTCCATTTTTTTATGAATTAATCTGCCACCACTGGGCTGCACACTAACTTCCTGATTAACTCTTAGATAGGCCTAGCTTCCTAGGTCTTATCTTGATTACGGGTTTCAACAGATCCTCTATGTTAAAAGAAAAAAAAAAAAAAAAAAAAACCAATAGGAATGACAAAGAGCACAATAAATGCCTTTATATAATATGCTATAAAATGTGGCCATTCATCAGACATCCACAGTACACCGAAAAGCACTCACGGGATTACTGATATAAAATCCCCATGAAATGATACACAATAGACCGCAGTCTCTGGGACAATCACTCTTCTTAGTTAATCCTGGAAGGGTTGAGGCAGGAGGCAGAGAGACTCCTTTCAAAGCACTGATTCTATTGCACCAGGCACACGTCACCAACACAACATAACTCTACTTAAAGTGTGAGGCCGGTTTTGCTAGAAACCAGCTCATGGTTTTATAGGCAGATCTGGTGCTCTAAAGAGGGTGCCTAGACACATTTTTAATTCTCTGCACTAAAACACAAGTGAGACCTAGGTAACCAAACACGAGTTCCTTCGCTCTGAGGAAATGTGGTTGGCGTCAATCTGTAAGGGCAATTTTCAATGGTTCAAGAAGTTCCGGAAATACCGATTCTCCACTGGCCACGATGGGGCCAGGCGGGGGCCAGGCACAACCACTGGGGAAAGGCTGTGTTGGTTCCTCAATCCTACACCCTGCAGGGTGGCCCCACGGCTTTCTAGCTTGTTTCCTGACCCGTGTCACTCCACAGGAGACTGCAGAAGGCACAGCACAGTGGCCCAGGAAGACCACTCTCGCTGGCTCTGCAAAGTCAGGAGCCCTCAGCCAGTAAGCCAGACACCTTCTGACCCAAAGCCCTCTCCATACTCAGAATCATGTTCTTTCTCTCAGACAAGTAACGGTTGTCGGTGTCGCTATGTAGCCCAGTTCTGGATTGAGCCCAGAGAGCTTCAGCCGTTCTGCTTAGAGCATGTTTAGGAAACTAGGGGCCTTCAAAAACGAGGTACATCAGGAGAAGTATTAATGGTGTGGCAAGTCCACTGTGGCACCGGCAGGAAAGACAACAGCCCTTACAGTTCGTTGGTGCAGTTGGCTGGTTTATCCATTCTGTGTCCTTCCTTCAGCAGCTTAAAAAGTTCCTCCACGGGAATCCCTGGGTAGGGCGAGCCCCCTAAAGTGAAGATCTCCCACATTAACACCCCGAAGGACCAGCTGCAACAAAAGGAGAAAGCACAGCATTACTAACCCATCCACACTGCCAAAACCTAAACACGCCCAGCTGAGACATAAACACCTCCTCACTTCTGAAGTTCAAAGACAAATGGGCCCTCCTGCAGCTCATCCTATGTGCTCTTTCCTGCCCCGCAAGAGCATCCCCAAATGACGATGACACGGGGATGTGCTGATGGAATTTTCCATCAATAGACAAATAGGCAAACTGCCATCACTCTGGAATAGAGCTGCTTGTCTTAACTATGGTGTTAGCAATGCAAGGATCTCAGTTTCTCAGTTTCAAAGCCTTTACACTCCTTTCCAACTCCCTATGTGCCTGACCCAAGGGTTGTGATCTGCCAGGATGGGCAGTTGACAGAATAAGGCCAGCAAGCCAACTCTGCAGGATCACAGCTGCCCTCTGTGGCCGGTGGAACATCTGCTGCACAGAGGCTCTGGAACTTACTAAGATTGCAAAGGCAGTCAGCACAGGGCTGGGGTTAGGATGAGGAATCACATGCCCCAGATGAATTGCACACAACAAAACTGAACACATCTCACAGGCCACAATTTATTTACACTTGACTCTTCAGACACTTGCACTTCCTGCGCCAAGTTCAGGAGACTCAATCCCTGGGATGGGCAAGCTGAGAAAGCCAGGCTTAGCGATGTCATGGTCACTCTGGAAACTCACCCTACTGTGCTTGATGGCAGTGAGTTTCACTCCGCAGTTTTCTGTGGAGCAAAAGCAGCAGCACAGGACAGGCAGAACAGCCTCTGTGTCTCAGTTGCTCACAGCAAAAATGGGATCGTAATGTCTTCTTTTTTAGGATTGTTGAGAGGACCAACTATGGTAGCACAAAATTAATGCCTACCCAGAACTCTTCCTGCTCATACACATAAAAAATAGTTCGATTTTTTTCCCCCCAGAGTCTTGCTCTGTTGCCAGG
Source organism: Piliocolobus tephrosceles (assembly GCF_002776525.5). Classification (NCBI taxonomy): domain Eukaryota; kingdom Metazoa; phylum Chordata; class Mammalia; order Primates; family Cercopithecidae; genus Piliocolobus; species Piliocolobus tephrosceles. The sequence continues at coordinate 12,222,098 of NC_045442.1, read as the reverse complement.
CTGGAGTGCAGTGACGCAATCTCAGCTCACTGCAACCTCTGACTCCCGGGTTCAAGTGATTCTCCTGCCTCAGCCTTCCAAGTAGCTGAGATTACAGGCACGCACCACCACACCCAGCTAATTTTCGTAGTTTTAGTAGAGACGGGGTTTCACCATGTTGGCCAGGATGGTCTCGATCTCCTGACCTCATGATCCACCCGCCTTGGCCTCCTAAAGTGCTGGGATTACAGGCGTGAGTTACCATGCCCAGCCTTCAACTGAATTTTCAAATCTAAAATGTCAGTTGGAGCCTGACCCAAATGGTTTTGTAAGTGTATCATAACAGAAATATTCTACTGTGCTTCTAGAATGCTATCAAGTATGCCAAAGCAAGACCAGACCTTTTTGTTGAGGGATAAACACAGACGGTAGACCCTGCGGAGGTCCCCAGCCTAGACCACCTCTCACTCAGCTCCACTCTTTAAGGACAAATCTGGGTTAGAGGGAAATATGACAAACTATTCTTAAGTGGGAAAAGCTCCGGGATTACTCCTTTAATGGGGTGAAGAATATGCCAAGAGCTTGGCGAATTAGATATTGGCTTTGTAGCTGCACATCCATGAATATGTTCAAGGGACGGACTTCCGCTCTGGCAGGAGGAGGTCAGCGGTTCCACCTCCTGTGCTCTTTGAAGCCAGGCAGATTAGTAACAGAGCATTGGTTATCAGCCTACCATAAAATCCGTCCTTTCTAAGGCTGGCTCCTGCACCTTCTACGAATGTGTGAAATGCAGCAGTCACCAAAGAAGGAAGGAAGGCAAAATACGTACAGTATTTTTGCAGCTCAAGCCCAGGAAGAAGTCAGAGAAAAGAGAGTTACTCACACATCACTCTGATGAGTGTATACTCTATCAAACAGGGCTTCTGGAGCCATCCACTTGACTGGAAGTCGACCCTGAAAATGTAGAAGAAAATGTAAAAACTAAATATATTAAAAAGAATTTATCTTAGCAGGCTCAATAGGGCTGTGCCCTGTTTAAGAGCTGATATTCTCATGGCTTTTACTGGTCAGTCAATAGAGCAGAAATCAATCCCAGTAAGGACCATACATAATGTGTGAGATGCACAGATTTGGGCCATTAATAAAATGCCATCTCCTTGGATTCTTTTATCTCCCTAGCACGCAGATCCTCCTTGACCAGTTATTAGGCAAAAATTAACCCAGTAACTTCCAAGCTCTAGTTTTTGCTATGAAAGTTCTTGATGAGAACCATAAGAAAATCCTAGTGGCTGTTGATTATTCTGTATATAAGTGTTTCACAATTACTAAAATTGACATAAATAGAGGCTAAATTTGCATACTGAGAGTCTGTGAATAATAAGGCAAAAGAACAGGAATCAGGGGCAGGGGAATGGGTCCCCACAGATCCCACCCAGCTCTCAACATTGACGGCTTTTCTCTTGGAACATTCTGAGCCCCACCCCCGCCCCCGCCCACTGTGTTACTGCCATCGACTTACATTGGTGGTCTTTTTGTAATAGTCTATATTGTTGATATCTCTGGCAAGTCCAAAGTCTGCTATTTTCATCACATTGTTTTCTGTTACCAAAACATTTCTGGCTGCTAAATCTCGATGAATACACTGAAATCAAGAAAGAACCAAGAGAAATAACAATTTCAAAACACCACAAGAACAAAAAGGAAGTATGTTCATTTCTTAAAATGCAGATAGAAAAGATAGCTGATGTTAAAAACCAGTTGCAGTATACTACAAGAAACACAGTGTGGCTGGGTGCAGTGGCTCATGCCTGTAATACCAACACTTTGGGAGGTCAAGGTGGGCGGATCACTTGAGATCAGGAATTCAAGACCAGCCTAGCCAACACGGTAAAACCCCATCTCGGCTAAAACTACAAAAATTAGCTGAGCGTGGTGCTGCGCACCTGTAGTCCCAGCTACTCAGGAGGCTGAGGCATGAGAATCACTTGAACCCCGGAGGCAGAGGTTGCAGTAAGCTGAGATCACGCCATTGCACTCCAGTCTGGGTGACAGAGTGAGACTCAAAAAAAAAAAAAAAAAAGAAAAAAGAAAGGAAAGAAATACAGTGTGGCTCTAAGATTAAGAAGACAGGTCAACTGGGATCATCTGAGAGCCTGGAACACGACATGTATTTGTTTTGGAATTATAAATAAATAGAATGATCATTTTGAAAAGTGAAGGTAGACTCTAAATAACCATATTCTCTTTTATCTGCAATTGTCCAGCCACACCGGTGTCTTCCTTTCAGCTGCTTATAGATCTGTATCTGAGCATCCTAAAATACCTTCTCTCAACACTTGCTCTCCTGCCCTTTACACCTGAACTTTCAGAAACGTTGGTTAAAATCCAACATCGCATCTTCTTCATTCCTGGTCACTTCTCAAACATTCTAACCTGTGTTCTGCTCTTGCCTCTACCTGAAGCTTATAAAGAACCTCTGAATTGTTAGATGCAAATAATGTCCTCCTCCAACTCCTCAGTTGTTCCTCCTCTGTGGCTTCAGATGCTGTTGATTTCTTGCTTTTTAAAACAGTCCCTCTGTTTAAGTTTTTTTTTTTCTTTTTGTTAGATGGAGTCTTGCACTTGTCGCCCAGGCCAGAGTGCAATGGTGTGATCTCAGCTCACTGCAACCTCCGCCTCCTGGCTTCAAGGGATCCTCCTGTCCCAGCCTCCTGAGTAGCTGAGATTACAGGTGCCCGCCGCCACCCCACCCAGCTAATGTTTTGTATTTTTAGTAGAGATGGGGTTCCACCATGTTGGTCAGGCCGGTCTCGAACTCCTGACCTCAGGTAAGCCACCCGCCTCAGCCTCCCAAAGTGCTAGGATTACAGGCGTGAACCACTGTACCCGGCCCCGCTATTTAGTTTTATCCTGTCCCCTTCTCTCAGCTGGCTCTCTCTCTCTCTCCATGCCCTCTCAGAATCTCTGGCTGGCTCTTCTCTTTTTCTGTCCCTTCAAATAGAGGAATTGTTCCATTAAGTTTATGTATTTCCATATATCCTCACGGCATTAATTCTAAACACATACAAAATATGCGCAAGTTCGCATCTCCATCCCGACCTCCCTCCTGAGACCCACATTCTCGTATTCAACTGTCTATGGGACACTTCCACATTGACGTTCCCTTGACGTCTCAAATTCAAGGTTTCAACTCCTATCCAGTGCTTATCCTCTTTGTCTCTCTTAATCGGAGAGCTATACACCGGCATTCTTTACACATTCCTCCCAAGTCCTGTTGATTTCAACTCCAAAATGCCTTCCCACGTGTCCATACCATGCCTTTCCCACTGCTAGTCCCTTAGTCCAGGACATCTTCACTGCCTGCCCCTTTCCCCTGAGACTTCCACGCTGCCCATCTAGCGGGTCTCTACACTTCCAAACTTAGCCCTGTTGTACCTCCTCCATGTCCCATATCTAAGGTTCTTGAAATGACCAGTCATGTCCTTTCTTGGCCTCTACCATGGCCAATGCCCGTCTATCCACATTCTCAGTCCAGTTTCTCCTAACACCTGGCCTCAGCCTGAATGTGCCACATACACTGAAATATTAAATATTGCTACACAACAGCTAATTTATTGTCCTGACACTAACTCTTGGGTCTCAGAAAGGTCTAGCTATTACGACTTTTCCTTCCTTCCTTTTTTTTTTTTTTTTTTTTTTGACGGAGTTTCACTCTTGTTTCCCGGGCTGGAGTGCAATGGCACAATCTTGGCTCAATGCAACCTCAGCCTCCCAGGTTCAAATGATTCTCCTGCCTCAGCAGGTGCCCACCACCACACCCGGCTAATTTTGTATTTTTGGTAGAGATGGGGTTTAACTATGTTGGTCAGTCTGGTCTCGAACTCCTGACCTCAAGTGATCCACCTACCTCGGCCTCCCAAAGTACTGGGATTACAGGCGTGAGCCATACACCCAGCCTATGACTTTTCCTTTCTACAAATGATATGCTATTGTGAGCTGTTGTATTTTTGTTACACTTTAATATAGCAAGATTTCCACAAGATACAAGGTAATTAGGGTCCCCAATCATCACCTTCTATTTTGGGAAGAGATAAGACATAAAGAAGCAAATATCACCACCGAAGGCTTTTACACTGGTTACTGGCAAAGGTTAACTATCGCACGAAGCATAAAGTCTTATCAATCCATTCAACAATGCTGAAATGGAGCCGATCTTCGGCACTCCACGAAATGGACAATTAAAAAAGGGGCAAGCTAAGTGATCCCTGAAATATAAATAAGGAACTGTTTGATTCCACCCTGACCACTAGCTATTCCTTGTGTTCACACACGTCTGGGCCCCCCGGGTGGCCTAAGCCCAGAAGCGGGAAAGCAAGAAAGCCACACAAGCTTGCAATCCCTGGCCAGGCTGGAAGATTCGTCTGCAGCCCGGTTCCCAGTTTTGGAGGCCTCTTCAAATTGAACTTCCAAGCCCCGGGCCAAACTCTCCCGGTGGTGTGCTCCTACCGACACGCGCTCTGTACGTCTGGCAAGCTGTGTGGTCAGAAGAATGTGCTTCCCACGCACTGGGCTCCGACCATGCATTGGGGCTCAGCTTGCACAGAGACAATGCTGATGGCTCCCTCCACCATCTTCTCAGCAAGAGCCAGAGCCTAGCGTGGCCATCCCTCATCCCAGGTGCTAGGAAACATCAAACCCCAGCCTCTGGGTTGAATAAGAGGAGACTTGGAACCTACACCCGAGAAAAAGAAAGTAATCAAAGGCAAGCCAAATCCCCGTCATCCACAGGAATGTGAGCTGTTCTCCAGCACAGAAAGCTGACCATTTTACACAATTAGGGCCCTGGGACAGTTTTGGTGTTCCACAGGTGAAGGTCAGTGGGTCACTAAGGGAAGGAAGAGCAACACCCCTATGACGTAGACAATATGCCCTGTGCCCAGTATGGCTGATGACATCGAATTCCTGCGGCAACCTATGACACGGATAGTTTTATACCCATTTTACAGGTGGGGAAGCTGGGGCTTCACCAAAAAAACTGCTCAGGCCGGGTGCAGTGGCTCACACCTGTAATCCCAGCACTTTGGGAGGCCGAGGTAGGCGGATCACAAGGTCAGGAGATCGAGACCATCCTGGCTAACACAGTGAAGCCCCATCTCTACTAAAAATACAAAAAATTAGCCAGGTATGGTGGCAAGCGCCTGTAGTCCCAGCTACTCGGGAGGCTGAGGCAGGAGAATCGCTAGAACCCGGGAGGTGGAGGTTGCAGTGAGCCGAGATAGTACCACTGAACTCCAGCCTCGGTGAAAAAGCTAGACTCTGTCTCCAAAAAACACAAAAAAATCTGCTCAGGGCCAGGCACGGTGGCTCATGCCTGTAATCCCAGCACTTTGGGAGGCTGAGGTGGGCGGATCACTTGAGGTCAGGAGTTCAAGACCAGCCTGGCCAACATGGTGAAACCCCATCTCTACCAAAAAATAGCCAGGTGTGGTGGTACATGCCTGTAGTCCCAGCAACTCAGGAGGCTGAGGTAGGAGAATCACTTAAACCCAGGGGGCCAAGGCTGCAGTGAACCGAGATCATGCCACTGCACTCCAGCCAGATGACAGAGACCCTATCTCAAAAACAAAACCAAACTGCTCGGGTTTAACACTTTGAGGGTTAACTGGGTTTGGGATTCAGTTAAAAAAGTAAAATTAGTGTGATCTGAGCTAAAAATAGCAAGGATTTTATAAATTGTGTAAGGCTTAAATACCCTATTACCTAATTGCATTGCTGTATACACCATGGAGGTTTTTCACTTCTCTGTCTCCAGTCCCTAACCGGCCCCCAACATTCACACACTCACACATGCACATGTACACGCACAACTGAAAGCTGCTGGAGGCCAGGCACTGTGTGCTCATCTCAATCGGCCCAGCGCTGAGCACAGATGAACCTAGGACATCAGTAACGATGTAATCAACAGTTCTCTTCTGCTCCTTCCTTCAGGCAAGCATGTCTCTCTCAAGCCCATGACGCCCCCATTTGAGGGGATGGGTGTGGGAAAGCCAGGGCTGGACCCTTTCCCTGGTTCTTCATTCTCCACCTTCACGAATAAGCCCTCCATTTTTGGAAGCAGAGCCCTCACAAGGGGACCATTCTTAACATCTTCATCTACCACCATTTTCAAACCTATGCTAGGTCCTTCGCTGCGGGTGGCCTCCAGTAAGTGGCTTCGGAACCATGTAATGTCCTAAAGGCCCATGCGATATCCCTTTTACCTTGGGCTGTTGCTCAATGTAGAGGCAATGAGGCCACACTGGGGCGCTACACAACCCCCCCAAACCCCCCACATACGGAATCTCATTGGTCCTGCCTCAGTTTAGAGAGAGTTAGGGGCCTCCTGAGAGCAGGAGACAGCTGAGTGGGGGACCAGGAGACCTAGGTCTGGGACCTGCCACTCCACCAAGTCCCCTTCTCAGAAGTGAGGACATCTGAGTCCTCCTGACACATCTGGGCTCAGAGTATTCACGCCACTTCCTCACCATCCTCCGTGATACAATGGGGATCCAAATCCCACCTGTTTCCGGGTTGTTCTGGGGGCTACGTGAGATGCTTTACGTCAAATGCTCTGCCACAGCGCCTGGAAGATGGTTAGCTTCTCCCAGAGTGGTCAGTGATTAATAATAACAATAGTTACTATTATCACAACCCTTTAATATGGGTACTTCCGTTCTTCCATGATGAAACGGATTCATTTGCCCTGGTTAGCAAAGTTCGTCTCTTAGTTTTCTCTCCGCCAGCTCCAAAACAGGAAGGAGCTCTGAGTCCTCAGGGCTAGGGTGGGCAGGGGTACCACCACTGCCTCTAGGACCCGGACCCCACACCCACGCTTCTCACCAGTCTGAGCGCCGAGGCTCTACTGCCTGTCCCCTCCTTCCTGAAGCTCCCGTGTGGGGCCTCTGCACTCCGTGTCCTGATTTTCCTACCACCCAGGCTGTGCCTCCTCGGCCTCCACTGCTATTTCTGGTGCTTTCAGTCAATCTCTAGATTTGAGAATTTTCTCAGGACCTGACTTCAGGCTTCTGTTCTCCTCTTCCAAGCTTCTCCGCAGATGAGTTTGTCCACGCCCATGGATTGAACTCACAGCTCCCTTTGCTGCCTCCCAGCTGTTAGCCCACCCTCAGAGCTGAGCTGCTGCCTGCAGCTTCTTCAGTATCTCCCCTCGGATGACTCAGATACGTTCAAGACGAGCTCTGGATTTTCCACCCAGATCTATGCCCCCTGCCCCAACCCTGATTCCCAACTCCTCCCAGAGTTAGAAGCTGCACCACCATCCAGTTTTTCAAGCTGGAAATCCAGAAGTTATCCTTGATCTCTCTTTCTCTCCCTCCTATCTAATCAATCCATTCACTATCCCAAGAGCAAAATATGTCCAACATCAGCCCACCAGCTTCTCTCAGTGTCTTCGGACCCCACAGACCCCAGCCCAAACCATCATCACGTTTGACAGGGGCTCAGCCTTCCCATTCACCATACAAGCAGCAGTGAGGAGTCACCTCTGAAGCACAAACTGATCTTCTTCCTCCCTCTCAGCGGCTTCCATGGCAGTGACAGCAAAGTGCAATGTCCTGGCATGAGTACAGCCTTATCCCACTGTTTCCTTCATGGCACCTTTTTCAATATATTTTTTTATAGCCTGATTTTCATTCCCACATTTACTGTCAGTTTCTCTTACTGTCACCCATGGTTCCTGCCCCAAAAGGTCAAGGACTATGTCTATTCTGGCCACTTCGCTGGAGAGCCTGCCCAAGGCCATGAGACATCGGGCGTGCTCTAGGAGTAGATGTTGAAGGATTTAATAAAATGACCAGGCCAGCCCTCCTACCACATTTCTCCTAGTAGCACCACCCTGCTGGGTGCAAAACTGCTTCCCCTATCTCCCGCACAGGTAGGGCAGGGAGTGATCAGGACCAGAAGATCAAAATAGGCAGCCTACAGATGGGCTACAATCCCCAGGCTTATTTAGGAGGAGTTCACAGCTGCAGAAAAGGAGGGATGGCACAGTGAGTATCCACGGCTGCTGGGTTTGCTTGTTACAACTACTCAATCGCTTGCTGTCTCCACATCCTGCCCCACCTGCCCCTACACACATACACACACAGTACATGCATGTTATGGCCGGACCACTTAAAACTGAGTTGCAGGCATCACTGATACTTCACAAATCTCAATTCTTCAGCGCATTTCTCCTACAACAGATACCACTGTCACCAGCCCCCAAATTCAACACTGATACAGAAATATAATCAGTAATATTGTACAATCCATATTCAAATTTCCATATTCAAAGGACATTCACAAATGTCCTTTCTAAGAGCTGGCCACCCTCCCCGCCCCACAGGATCCAGTCCAGGATCCCACTTTTACACTTAGAAATCGTCTCATTGGCCCCTTTAATCTGGAACTGTCTCCCCAGCAGTTTTTGTCTTTCGAGACACTGACATTTTGAAGTGATACCTTGTCAAATGTCCCATATTCCGGATCTGTCTGGTTGTCTCTGGATGCCAGATATTTTCTGATTGGCAAACTCCCCTGCATACATGCACGCACAGGCACGTGCACACAGACGCAATCACAGAAGTCAAAACTGTTTAGTTTCCTAAAACCTACATATTGGGAGATTTTTATACGAAAACAAACCTGAAAAAGTCTTAAACTCCAAACTCTCTTGAAATGTTTTTGGGCCGGGCGCGGTGGCTCAAGCCTGTAATCCCAGCACTTTGGGAGGCCGAGACGGGCGGATCACGAGGTCAGGAGATCGAGACCATCCTGGCTAACATGGTGAAACCCCGTCTCTACTAAAAATACAAAAAATTAGCCGGGCGAGGTGGCCGGCGCCTGTGGTCCCAGCTACTCGGGAGGCTGAGGCAGGAGAATGGCGTGAACCCAGGAGGCGGAGGTTGCAGTGAGCTGAGATCCAGCCACTGCACTCCAGCCTGGGCGACAGAGCAAGACTCCGTCTCAAAAAAAAAAAAAAAAAAAGAAATGTTTTTGAAAGGTTTTCTTAAATTAAAAAAAAAAAAGACAAAAGCCCGTCTCTACAAAACAAAAAACAATAAACTTAGCCAGGCGTGGTGGCACATCCATGTAGTCCCAGCTGCTCAGGAGGCTGAGGTGGGAGGCTCACCTGAACCCAGGAGGTCAAGGCTGCAGTGAGCTGTGATTATGCCACTGCACTCAGTTTGTTTGAAAGAAAGAAAGAAAAAAACATCCAGAACACGGGGTAGCTCTGGGCCATGTTCCTATGTGGCCAGAGAGTAGAGCTGAGGTGCAGCCGTTCCTCGAATCTCTGCACTCTGACTGATTCGCAGGCCTTGGTTGTGTGACTGGCATGGCCCCGTGGAGACCTGAGTTTGTGACCCTTCAGGCAACCCGGACCCCCAGTGACAGAGGGTCCACGCCCACCAGAGGATCTTACCTCTTTGGGGACCCAAGGAATTCCTGGCGCTGCAATGATGCGCACCGCAGGTAGGTGCAGTGCCCACCTCTGCCCGGGAGGCAGCCCTGCCCCTCCGCTTCTCTATGTGTGGGGTTGACAAGGGAGTTTTGGGTCATCCAAAATGCCTCTGAGGACATCTGGGCACCTGTCTAACTACTTTCAGAATAACTGAAATGCTTCAAGTTCCACAGTAAGTGGTGTGCCCGGAATGCAGGCAGTCCACCTCAGGGGACCTGGCCAACTTCTAACCACAGAGGGTCACCCGCCAAACGAGACTAAATAAACGCAGAGCTCCAGGATGCAAGGTTACTAAAATACCCCTTTGTTTGACATTTACTCTTAGAATATTTAATGCCATATCAAACCCAAACACTAAACACCTAAAGTCTATATTCAAAAACTCAGTAACCACAAAATAAATGAAGCTTTTAAAAAAAGGAAAATCATCCGAATTAAAGGGGGCCTTTAAAACTACCCATTTCCCACCTGGAGAGCCGAATTCCCAGGGAAATCAGACATGGTCCTGTCTCAAAGAAGAGATATCTTTACTGCTCATCTCTGCAGCGACACTATAGGTTTATGACGCTGCTTTGGTTTTAAAGAGTTCATTAAACTCAAATATGAATAACACAATAAATATTCTCCAGGTTGTACAAGACATGCGAGGGCTTGATCTAGCAAATGAGCACGTCTAAATTGCCTGTTTTCTTTGAAGACATTTTTAACTGGATTCCACCCAACCAAGTAGAATGTGAAGGACTCACTTTTTGGGAAGCCAAGTACTCCATGCCTCTGGCCAGCTGGTAGGTGCACGACACCAAGTCCTTGAAGGTCATCTGCTCCTCAGGAACACGGTTAATGTCATAGGAGTACTCCATCCCGGGTGGCCTCCGGGCTCGGAGGTATTCTCGGAGGTTGCCTTTAGAGGCATACTCAACTATGACATAGAGAGGCCCTGTCAAGGAAGGAAGAAGAGAAGCTCCCTAAAGAGAGAATCCAAGGTCTGCCCTTGGGCAATTCAGCAAAACATTTTTAGTTATTACAACCCAACGTTTTTTTTTTTTTTTAAGTTTAACATACAGAGGCCGGGCGTGGTGGCTCATATCTGTAATCCCAGCACTTAGGGAGGCCGAGGCAGGTGGATCACCTGAGGCCAGGAGTTCGAGACCAGCCTGGCCAGCATGGCGAAACCCCGTCTCTACAAAAAATACAAAAATTAGCTGGGCGCAGTGGCACACACCTATAGTCTCAGCTACTATAGGCCAAGGCAGGAGAATCGCTTGTACCCAGGAGGTGGAGGCTGTAGTGAGCCGAGATCACGCCACAGCACTCCAGCCTGGGTGACAGAGCGAGACTTTGTCGTCCCCCCCCAAAAAAAAAGAAAAAAGAAAAAGTTTTAGCATACAGAAAAGCACACATAAAAATAGAATGCCTGCATTATAATCTCTGCAAAATGATAAATCAGCCCTTCGTCATGACAGCCTCAAAAGGCTGTAGGAAATAAAACAGAGACACAGTTGATGCGATCTTCCCTGTCACTCTCATGCTGTCACCTGCATCCTCTTGGAAAGCATGGACCCCTCCATTCTATCCTTTTGGTTCGTTTTAACTAGTCAATAAGTAATATATTATTTTTAATCACATAAATGAATAATAAAGCTCTTAGAGCTTTGCAACATTTTTCCCCACACATTATCCTTTCGGAACTTGTTGGGCTTATAAAAATAAATCTAGATCATTCCTTTTCACAGCTGCATATACTGTATCACATAAACACACCACGCTTTATTTATCCGTTCCCTTATATGCATGGGCATTTGCTTCCAGGTTTCAGCCATAACAAACAGTAGGCAATGAACATCTCCGTACATGTTCCTTTACACACGTGTGCAATAATTTCTCCATGGTATAGACTCGGGGTTGGCAGACTACAGCCTGCAAGCCAAATCCTGCCTACCGCCTGTTTGGGTAATTAAATTGTATTGGCATGCAGCCAGGCCCATTCATTTCTGTACTTCTAGCGCTGCTTTCTCACTACCATGGCAGACACGAGAAGTTGCGACAAAGACCATAAGGCCTACAAAAGTCTAAAATATCTACAACCTCCCTTTACAGAAAAAGTTCGCCAGTTCCTGGAGAGACCTACAAGACAAATTGCTAAGTCAAAGATACGCGTTTTCGAGTTTACTAATTACTTAGCAAATTGATTCCAAAGTGCCAGTAAACATTCAGTGGAAGAAGCCAGGGTCTGTCTCCCCCAGCGAAAATAACGTATTCCTTCACACTGCTTTCTCCTCTTTTAAGCTATTCTTGGGAGCTCAGCCATCTGTGACCCACAGCAAGATGTGGATTCCTCAATCCCTGTTTTAAGGGAAGAACTTCTCAACCAAAACATAGGATCTTATTCTGAGAAATCTCTCTTAGCACTTACAAAGCAAAAACATAAGGAGGCTGCCTTTTCCAAAGCCCCCTCCAGGTTATGACCTAGAAACAGCAGGGCCCTCCAGGCTCTCAAATCCAAAGTCACCCTGCACCCTCCTTTCCGCCGGCCCCCAGGTACGGGCACAGACCCTTCTTTGTGTTCATGGCTAGGAACATCTTCCAATGGGGATTTTAAAAGAACTTTAAACATGCGCACGGGGTGCTCTGGGAGCAGGATCTAGAAGCCCAACCGTTTCTAAAATGATTCTATCAAACTGCAGAGTATTTAGACGAATGCAGTTTTTCCTCCTACTCACCATCCTGTGTGCAGGCTCCAAGAAGATTTATGATATTTTTGTGTTTCCCAATCATCTTCATCATCTCCATCTCTGACACCAGATCAGAAAGGTCTTTCTCTGTGGCATCATCTATGAACAGCAGGTATATTCACAAATGAGTTCATTTCCTCTAACTCATGGGCAGCTACCGTTAGTTGCCAAGGACTCAGTTGAAATGCACGCAATTGAATTTCAGAATCAGAAAAGATTTTCTAAATCATCTCCCTCATTTTACAGAGGAAGAGACAAAAGCCTACACAGGGAACTGCCTTGCTCTGTGTCAGAGAGTTCACTGGGGGGCCAATGGTGCCAAGAGTCAGGACGAGAGCAGGGGCTTCTGACACTAATGCCAATTCTTTCCTAGACCATGAAATAATCTCATCCTCTGCCATATCTAAGGTGTCTCAGAAAACCACACCAAACTTCATGGTGCCTGAAACCAGCGAGGAGACCAAGGATAGGGCGATTTTAAATCACTACAGACTTGTTCCCGACCATGCTCCTCGAGGCCCTTGGAGCATTCCGAGATGGGTTCAGAGGGCTCCCCATAAACAGGGCCATAAACGTGTGTACATGTGCATTCTGAGCAGGTAAGGGCTGTGACTTCTAGTGGCTTCTCAGAAGGCACTGCAATTCCCATCCTAAGAAAAGTTATATAAACTTCCGCTCTGTAATATCAAGCAAGAATGGCATAGGCTCCACATAGGCAGACTTGCAGTTAGCTTCTCTTAAGTGGCAAGACTTTCCCATGGGCCCTCCACCTCAAGCTAATTCAGTATGGAAAAATCTGGGTTTCCTTTAAAAAAATGAAATACAGGCATGGATAAGAACCATGTTGCAAACAGTTTTTTAGCTTCACAAAAGGAAGATCAATACCAGTGACTGTGCATGCAAAATTTACACTGATGTATGTGAAGGAGGGAGCCACAGGCCATGAGGAGGGAGGGAGACACAGCTGTAGGCTGTAAGAAAGGACATGCCACAATGGCTTGGGGACTAACATCCTTCTGTGTCCTTAAAGGGAAGGCTGCCAGCCTGGGCATCACAGGAGAAAGCGAAGTCCCAGACCTCCCTTTTTGCAATATCCCATGTAACTCTAAGCCCCATTAGCAAAACCAGAAGTTCCGCCAAAAGAGATGAGAAGCCTGGGTCCTCCCCACACCTGCCCCTGGTACGCAGCCAGGGGCTGCCTCCGTCAGTGGTGCCACCACACCTGGGGCAAGAAAACAGTGTTCCTCTCCAGCATCAGGCTCCAAGGTGGGGAACATCTCAAAGCACTCTAGTTTTCCTTGGGAGTCATTCAGATAAACAGCCTTTTAAAAAACCCAAAACACAAAACGCACATCTTTTTGACAAAGTCCAGCCTGCTACTTCCCCTTGGGAGGGATGTGATGACTATCCCATGAGAACCCACAAAAGACAGATAAAGTCTAACTCCAGAACGCCTGTGACATGCCCGGCACCATATGCCAAGGACGGGCCTCTCTGCCTGGAAACGTGGGAAGTACTCGGCGTGGGATCTTCTTTCCGAGATCTCTACAAGAGGATTTATAATGTGACCGTTCCCTATAACTCTTCTCATAAAAGAATACTGCAGGACGAATAAGTTAATGGTTAAAAGTTCTTTAAGTTCTTTGGACATGGACATGAAGCAGGGTTGGAAGGTTAATGTGGAAGTGTTCACAGTCCCACAAACACAACACGACATTTACATCTCAGGGTAATTGTTTACGTGTCCCAGGAGGCTCTGCACCAGCCCTGATCCTGTTCGCTCCTTCTCAGCTTCTAAGTGACTCTCCCAGACCAGTGTCATTTCTGCTTTGTTCCTCACGCAAAAGAGAAGGCTTTCTGCTCCCTTACGTCTCTTCGTTCCCTCCAAAAACACAAATTTCCTTGTACTTGTAAAGTTAAGGTTTAAGTCCCAAATCCAACACACCAACTCCTACCTAATAAATCCAATTATATGTGAGTTGATAATTTCTAAGCACATAAAAATACAGAGAGAATGAAGAATCGTGGTCACGAAGAAGGAGTCAAAGAATAACTCTTTGTAGGAGGCTACTACCACTTTCTAACAAAACTGGCTTTTCTTTATAAGTACACACAGCTCAAGATAAATAGTCTGTCCGAGATGCTGATTTATACTGAAAACTTCTCAACCCCTAGGTCAACTATGTGCTCTCTGACCCCGTGCCATGATAGAGTTCACATGCCACAAAAGGAACTTTCTTGATAAAGACTCTCCACCCAGCCCCTCCCGGAGCCTCCCGCCTCCCCGCTCACCTTTCAACATCTTCACGGCCACGGTGACCGCCTCCTTGGGCTTGTCTTTGTCGATTCCCACTGCTTCCGCCATGACCACTTGCCCAAAGCAACCTTCTCCCAGGGGCTTGCCCAGTGTCAGCCTAAATGTGTAAATAGGGGATTAGCACACAGCATCTGGTGATGGGGTGTAGCGAGGGAAATTCCAGAACTAAATATAAAAATCTTTCAGCGGCTTGCTAAAGCATGGAGTGCTTATCATATGGAACTAATGAGACTTAGGGTACACACGCGCCCGAGTATTTTCCTAGTGACGTTTTAGAGAATGGCAATTACTGGTGGAACAGCTATTAAATTTCACATTGGTATTCTTGGTTTATTTTCTTTAGCGAAGGTATCCTTGCTAGTGCGGTGGTCAGCTTTCGTAAGTGCCAGAGAGGAGCTTTTGATCTTGAGCCAATTAAATATTTGTAATTCAGAATGGCTCAAAGAAAAAACGTTAAGACTGTTCTTATTTTTTTTTTTTGTCCCTGTAAAATGGTGGCTTTAAAATTATTATTATTCAAATACCAATGGATTTTATGGCCACATTCCTTGCTAAGTTACAGGATATGCCTCTTAAAAGCATTTCAAGGAATCTCTAATTTTTTACTAAAAAGAAAATTCTAAAAAATTGAGGACTTTTTTTGACATAAGTTTAAAAGTCCTTATGACTACATAAAATTAACAATGAAGAAAATCCACAAATTAAAATGAAGAACACCACAAATGAAATTTCTAAGACTACAAGGTCTATGCACGTCAGACGAATAGCCATATATTGTCCTTGTGCATTCCAGAAATGAACAGAATGCAAAAGTCTTTGGAATACTTCTGAATATGGCTTATTCTAACTTCAGCATAACACAGCAAAGCATGGAGCTGCCATTAGTAAACAGTATTTACAGTCAATACACAATGGCTTGCAAAAGTTCAGCATAAAAACTGCGGGCAGTGTACGCTATGCTGAGGTCATTTTGTTTCTATCCAGAACTAAAATTAAATTTGACAACTTGGCAGAAAATAAATATTTGCATTGGAAAAATGGCTAATTTATGTCCCACTGCCTTGCTACTATAAGCATAACAATCCGTTCTTTGTATAACTTCTGCCTCCAATCTAATAAACTGCTTCTAAATAGCCTTCATTCATTGGAAATCTGTTCCACCTACGTTTGCACTAAACACTGTTTTGAAATGTTTAGCACTCAGATTTTCCACACTCAGGGTACCCCGGGTGGGAGGTAACAGTTGGGCACACACAGACTTCCACTGTTGACTGCGGTGTCACAGGTGGCAAAAACTATGGACTAAACCCGAAAGCTGGGATTTCTTAAAATATGATCACAACTCCCCGGTTTGGTCATATATATAGGAATGTGCACATGAACCTACCTACGTATATAATCACACACAAAGTAGGGCTGGCGGAGTTCACAAGAAACATCCATTTCTCCACATCCTACAGGTAAAGAAACTATTCTTTGTGTTTTTCTCTGGTGCCCCACCAGTAAATGTCCAATTAACATGCCTTGAGTGAATGAATAAGTGAATGAGTGAGTGGTCTTTTCACTACAGTATACAAATCAACTGGAAATCACTTCCATTAACACTCTAACCAAATAATATCTATACAATTATTCAGTCCTAGCTAATGGTACACATCTCTAAACTGGCAGCTGGGAAACAAAACTGATGTGACGTCGTCACGTGAATCAAAATCAGAAGTGCCAGCCACATAAGCTACCTCTCCCTTCCAAATAGAGCTCATCAGATCAGTTTCTGGAAAAGCTTATCTTCGCATTTCCAAATGTGTATATGCATATACGAGAAGTGTCTATTAAACACTTCCCTACCATAATCTCAGGAGCTACCGAGAATGTCAAGGCAAACAGGGTAGCTGCTCATAAGCAAGTCAAGAGCTTATTCCAGTGTATGTGATGCAGAAGCAGTCAGAGTTTCCACCTTCCCATACTCTCAAGCTGTTACTACAAAAAGTACCCCAGAAGTGATGGACAGTCCTACAAAGACCACTGCACTTCCTTTCAGAAGGAGGATCTCGGGGTCAGTCCCCTTCCAGAGGACGAGGGCTAGTAGTTCAAGTTCTGCCCACTGACTCCATGCCCCCCACAATGATCCTGCTGAGGTTTGCAGTTCAGAGCTCCCAGGTCACCACCACGTGAAGGGAAATGAAAGGAAAACTCATACAAGCTAAAAACTCTGCTCAGTCCTGGGAGGTCTGAACCACCACCCTCATTTTATGAGAATGAATTTCAGAGAATCAGGTGCCTCACCCGAGGTTGCCCAGACCAAGGGATACATAGCCCCAACAATACCCAGGTGGTCACATTTTTTTTTTTTTTTTTTTTGAGACGGAGTCTCGCTCTGTCGCCCAGGCTGGAGAGCAGTGGCCGGATCTCAGCTCACTGCAAGCTCCGCCTCCCGGGTTTACGCCATTCTCCTGCCTCAGCCTCCCGAGTAGCTGGGACTACAGGCGCCTGCCACCACGCCCGGCTAGTTTTTTGTAGTTTTTTAGTAGAGACGAGGTTTCACCGTGTTAGCCAGGATGGTCTCGATCTCCTGACCTCGTGATCCACCCGTCTCAGCCTCCCAAAGTGCTGGGATTACAGGCTTGAGCCACCACGCCCGGCCTAGGTGGTCACATTTTTGACTAAACATCTGATTGGCACACCTCTGTCTCATCCAACAAGGAAAATATTATGGACCACAGAAATTAGATGTCAGGTACCGTATTTGAAGCTTTTCAGCCCAATATGATATTAATAGCCAATGAGAACAGCAACATTGGGTAGAGGTCCTTAAGGCCATTTATATTCTGCATCTAATTTCTCCACAGAAGCGAACACAGAACAGTCTTGTTCTAGTAACCAAAAACTGGAATGTCAGATCTGTTTTATAAATTGGATAATTCTACTTTTATTCCATTTGATGGAGTCTGAATTGCCCAGACACCTAAAAAATGATAACCAGATGCCATCTTCTTTGGGGACCAGCCAGGGGCAAGCAGCTCTGCTTTCAAGGAGCTATTTTTTTTTTAATCCATTCTTTTCTTTTCCAGGAGTTGGTTATTTAGAAATACAATCTTACTCCTGCTGACATCATCACAGCAAGACCTTTGTGGCTAAAGGTCATAAAAAGAAAATGTTAATCCTATCTCCCCATTTATAGCTGAGTCTCCATCCTGGGATGTGGCCAAGAGAAGTACTCACTTATCTCTTGGAAATTCCCATTTTGGGTCCTCTGGAAGTTCATACTCAGAGACCCCTGCCAGCATGGGGGTGTCTGCTGTTGAAGAGAGGCGTGTTGTTATCCTCACCAGCGGGGTGTTGGAGTTCATGGAGGAGCTGGACTCAGCCGAAACCTGGATACAAAATGCAAAGACACAGATGTAATCCTGGCTCCACCTGAGAAGGCTGGAAGTCAGCCAGAGCCCAGCCAGAGTATCGAATCTTAGAAAGGAATGGGTTGGGGGCTGGCAGAAGAAACCAAATTAGAAAACCACTGGAATCCAACTCCTCTGCCCTCCAGTCCATGCAGTACTAGATTTCATCCAAATTTTATGTTCCTATGTTCAGGTTTTTCTATGAAATTTTTCTATAGCATCTGATCACAATGTAAGTTTTCTTTCTGTCCTAATTCCTCCAGAGAGTCACTTGAAGACATGCAGACAGTCCTCCCCGGCTTCATTAGTACCTTTATGCTTGTACCTGCACCTGTACTGGAGCCCCGGATAATGGATCTCCTCTCAGACCACCCAGATCATGGATCAGTGCTGTGCGTATGAAATTCTACGAAAACTTTTCAGAAATCAGCTCTTCCATATTTCCTCTGTCTTTGGAAATGTAAAGTGGAATATCTCAAGGAAAGAGTTCTAGGACTTGAATGTGGAAGACATTCAGCAGCTCCGAGTCCCTTTAACTCAAAATAACCCAAAACCCCAGTATTGGGTGCCATTCTTTGTTTCTCTCCAGTCCCTCTGGAAATTATTGATGGTAGGCTGTTCAGTGAAAATGGGCTGCTTCTTGTCTTCAGTTTCAGAAACCAGTGCACTAAACACGTGGGATGAAGCATCAAGGGAAAGAAAATACGCCTTTTCCCATAACCACACAAGAGAACTCCTCTCCCACCTGGCAGTGCACAGGGCTCCACCGAGTTACTTTCTTGTTTACCCTGATCCATTTCAGTCTGTGTCTGATAAAATGATTATTTCTTAAATATATCATTGTCCTTTGGCTGGTTTCTATGGAAAAAAAAAGACTCACGCAGAGCACACTGGAAGGCCACTTCTGAGGATGACTACGCAATCTTAGTCTGACCACAGGCTGCTTGAACAGTGTCTTATTCTAAACCATGAACAAGACTTTGGCCCAAGAGAACAAGAATGTGAAGTTAACCCATGATCCATCTCTAAGCAGCCAGTGAGCCCAGCCTGGGCTCTGTCGCCTGCATGCCTGCCCAGGTGGATAGTATTCCTGGATGTGCTTACGAACTCCTTCAATCACGCTGGCAAAGACCAAGTCCAGATAAACAAATTTAGGTGGGATGAACTTTCACAAGGTGGGTCCTGGGCTCTTCTCACAGGGAACCAGAGGACCTGTCCTGTTCAAAAGGCTTTGAATCGCGCCTCTGTAAACCCTCAAAGTAGGCCGGAAACTCAAGAAGATGCCCAAGAATGGATTAGGGGAAAAAAATCATTTTAGGATTAGGAAGTTGTTTCCAATATTAAATTAAAAAGGTGGGCCATTTTTCACACAGAATTCCTATTGTCTTTTAAAACATACACGAGCACTTTCTGAGCCTTCTGTTCAATCTTTTGGCAGGGGGCAGTTATTCCTAAACTTCATTATGCAGATAGTATGAGCAACATTTATTCACTGTATGGTAAAAATGTTTTAAAAGAGGGAAGTAAAGAATCATTAACTGTGGAGCTGAGACCCTCACACCCAAGTGTCTGGGTTGCACAAGCAAATGGCAGAAGCAAGCGGGAAAAGACGAGAAGGTAAATGTGGGTGCTCCTATGGAATCCGTCCTGCCCCCCACTGAGGTCACAGACTAGGCACGAACCCCACCCTGGGTGAAACAGACAACTTTAAAGTCCCCGCCATGTGGTATCCAACCTCACTGTAGCGAGCTGACCTCGTCTGCAGGACACATCAGAAGCCAGGAACTTTCAGAGAACATCAAGACTTCCAGTTTGCACTGGTCCACAGGAACATCTCAAGCTCCATCTACAGAGCTCAGAAAGGTTCAGGAGCGGCTGTAACGGCCAATGATGCTTCCCCAAATCTTTCTGTCCTCTTAATTCATTCTGCATCAGGGCCATGAGATGTGGATGCTTAAGTACGCAGGTGTTTTCAAGAATAAGAAGGTTTTCTGAAAGTTCTTCCCCAGGAACAGGCAAAAATCACCACTCATTGCAGGGGGAACTTATGCTTGAGGATATTATGGGCAAGAAGCTCTAGCCAAACTAGTAAGAACCGGCCAGCCAGGCGCAGTGGCTCACACCCGTAATCTCAGCACTTTGGGAGGCTGAAGCAGGCAGATCACTTGAGGTCCGGAGTTTGAGACCAGTCTGGCCAACATGCTGAAACCCTATCTCTACTAAAAATTAAAAAATGAGTCGGGTGTGGTGGCAGGCACCTGTAATCCCACTACTCGGGAGGCTGAGGCAGGAGAATCGCTTGAACCCAGGAGGCAGAGGTTGCAGTGAGCCGAGATTGTGCCCCAGCACTCCAGCATGGGCAACAGAGCAAGATTCCGTCTCAGAGAGAAAGAAAAAAAAAAAAAAAAAAGCAGCCTAGCAATGTGACAATTTCCACAAATGGCCAGGGTCTGGCGGGTTGTGCAGCCAGAACACTCTCTGCATGGCCTGCAGCGTAGCCCCTCATCACCGGATATGTTTCCAGGATTCCACTACAGGGTACACAGTGGAAGCTGCAATCAATAGAGGAGTGGGAACCGATTAAGCAATTGCTGAGGACCGCAGTCCTGGATGACGTTAACACCCAGCAGGCAGAGGCATGGCTAGCCTTCTGTGACTCCTCCCTGAAAATCACCACTCTCATCAGTGAGGCTTACAGAATAGGATGTGGGAAAGGCAGCTGTCTCACAGCGAGGTGTGAGAACAAGGGTACTTAAAAGTTTCTGGAAGGATATATAAGAGACTTAGCAGTGACCACCTTTGGGGAGAGAGATTAGGAGTTGAGAGAGGGAGTAGAAAATACATTTTATTTCAGAACTTTCTAGACCATTTGGATTTTATTACCATGTATATGTAATTCTTTTATGTTCTAGAAGAAGTACTTTATTTAACAAAAATATTTTTTAGAATAATAAGGATCTGAGCTGAGGCATGAACAAGGGAAAAGAAAACGAAGGGCATATGCTTGAAATATGCTGACTTTTAAAATGAGTGAAGTTACAAGATCGCTGCTTTCGGCCCCTCCTTCTGCTACCAGGCTAGGTTTTGCGGCATCTCTGCATCCTTCCATGTAGGCAGCAGCCAATCCCGTTGCTGCCTTTTCTGTGCTCATCATTTACAACATGAGACCCCGCATCAGGCAGGCTGCATCCTGACCAACTGCAACAGCATGGGACCGTGCAGTCAGACTGTCAGGGTCCCAGTCCCATTTCAGCACTCACTCACTGCGTGAGCTTTGGGAAATCACTTAACCTTTCTAGGCCTGGGTTTCCTCATCTGTTTAAAACGAGACAGGGGCTGGGCGGCTGGGCACAGTGTCTCACACCTGTAATCCCGGCACTTTGGGAAGCCAAGGCAGGCAGATCTTTTGAGGTCAGGAGTTCGAGACCAGCCTGACCAACACGGTGAAACCCCATCTCTACAAAAAATAGAAAAGTTAGCAGGGCGTGGTCGTGTGTGCCTGTAATCCCAGCTACTGGGGAGGCTGAAGCAGGAGAACTGCTTGAACCTGGGAGGCATAGGTTGTGGTGAGCCAAGGTGGTGTCACTGCACTGCTGCCTGGGCAACAGAGCAAGACCCCATCTCAAAAAAAAAAAAAGGGGGGGGAGACAGGAGCAGGTCCAACAGCACAGCATTAATGTGACAATAAAATGAGGTGGGAGAAAAACGGATGAAGTGCTTAGTGCTAGGCCTGGCACTAAGAGCTCAGTTAATGTCTGCTACCAACACTGCAATATTTTCTCTTAGTCCCTTTAGAATGATTTGCTGCCCAGATCCAAGAGAACAGACGATGGCACTTCTCTCTGGATAACTTGGAGCGTTTGGAGCCTATGGTGGTTTTGAGTGTAAGATACCGTTAGTCCTCCGTATCTGTGGGTTCTGCGTTCATGGCTTCAACCAATCACAGATCAAAAATATTTGAAAGAGAATAAAAAATAACAAAACAACAATTTTAAAATATAAATAAAAAACAATACAGTATAACAACTATTTACATAGCATTTACAGCGTATTAGTTGTTACAGGTATGACTAGAAATGACTTAAGTATACGAGAGGATATACACAGTTTATATGCAAATACTATACCATTTTATATAAAGATCTTGGGCATCCACAGATTTGGGTGTATTCGGGGTTGCTAGAACCATTCCCCAACACATACCAGGGATGACTGTAATGTCAAACTGTGTGCGACCAGGAAGATAATGCAGTGATATTAAGGGTTGACTGCAGAAGATACGCCTTAGTGGGCACGCTTGATTTGCTAAATGAGGCCCTCTGCTCACTGCTAGGATGGGCCGGGGTACTAGCAAGCAGGAGATGAAGAATCCAGGAGTCAGGGAATCATCTCAGGGCAGGAGAAAAACTGGACAGTAAGAGGGTCCTAATGACAAACATGGCTTAGGGGTTACCTCAGAAGAGAAAAATTTAACATTCAGTCTGAAGTTCACCACTCTATGGCTCACCCATGACCCCAAAGGAATCTGCATCCACAAACCCCTGGCAAAAGTTCACATGTATCGACACCATCCCCCAAACAGACGGTCTCAACAAGATTTTCATGTGACAGCTTTCCAAATGGAAAGCCTAAAAATAAATAAATAAATAAGAAAACCTTTACCAACTTTACTGTCACCATTATTAGAATTTTAAAAAATGAGGTTTCCAGGAAGGACGATTTATGGGAATTTTGTTCAGATGAGGTATGGAGATTCAGATTAAATGTACAAACCTGGAAAATACTTTTATAAAAACACGAAGGCGGCGGGGGTAAGGTAAGAAAAGGGGCAAAGTCTAAGAAACTATAGAATTTGATTGCTCTGTCTACTATATCTTAATTTTACCTCCATGCATTTTTACTATGCTTTTAAAATCCCCTCTGGGACCATAAAATACGGCTGGCTTTCTCTTCATTCCCTTCGACTCCAAGAACGAGTCTGCGTTGGGGGCTTGGCCCGATCCCGGGCAGGCCATTCCCTCTTGGGACTCCATTTTTTACTGGGTTTCTTTGCTCTGAATCAGGACCCTCAGATAATTCCCACTGCTCATCTTTGAAATCCTTCTATTTCTTTAGTACTATTAAATTATCTTTCTTTTCTTTTGCACAAAATCATAATCTTCCTTATGCTTCAATTCCTACCTAGAAACTTCAATTCTGGAGATTCCTTCCTAACCAATTTTAATATATTCCCTTGTTAGTGATAAAGTGAGTTACTTATAAACAATCAACATGAACACTCTAGTAAACTGTTTTCCCACTCCCGAATCTTGGCAGGCATTTTTTTTTTTAAGCATGTATTTTCACAGACTCCAATTCCATTTCCTCACTTTCC
>NC_045442.1:12124646-12198702 GCF_002776525.5 Piliocolobus tephrosceles | reverse complement strand
TTTAGTAGAGAAATGGTTTCGTCACACTGATCAGGCTGGTCTTGAACTCCTGACCTCAGGTGATCCACCTACGTTAGCCTTCCAAAGTGCTGGGATGCCAGGTGTGGGCCACTAGGCCCGGTCTAACAGTGTTATCTTTTTATAGTGAATTAAATTTACCATCTAGAGGGGACTTCTTAGAGCACAGAGCAAGCAGAAGCGAAGATGTTCCAGGGGAGAAGAGATGAATTAATACTTGTGTGTTTATTCCCCAGGACTGACAAACACACTTGGACCACAGCCTGCCAAACAGGCCCTTTGAGTCTTAGGCTATAAACCACCTTTCCCCACCAGCACACAAGGCCAGTATTAACATACTTCTGCTCTAATACAAGCCTTGCCCACCACTCCCCTATGGCCAAACAAAATGCTTTCACCCCTGCAAGCTGGGTGCCTGGGATAAAGCTTCAAAGGCTTCTGAAGTTGCATTTTTAATTCCTCCATAACAAAATTTAGGTAATTAGGCAAGGCAGTTCATCAGACACTCACTTTTCTCCCGTAGCGAGTCTCTGCCTCCCACAGGCCCTTCCCTGGGACTCTGTGAGTAAACCTATCAGAACCATGACGCACCAGCCCCAGATGCGCTGGCTCTGCTCAAGAGATCGCATCAGCCAAGATCCAGGTCAGATCTTGGGCAAACTGTTGTGTCCTTTGGAGGCTGAGAGAGGAGAAAAGGGAACAGTGAAATAAGGGCAGGGAAGGCGAGGTGCCCACATGAAAGGGCAGATTCCAGTTAAGTCATCCGTGACCACTCTAATTACCCAAATGTTTTCTGGAGCCAGTGAGGTTTAGACCACCTGATTTACCAAAATACAAAGAAAATTCCCAGATCATGATGTTCAGCTGCCAGGAAGTAGACGCGCTTTCAGGAGTAGAGCATCCATCCCTCTTCTCGGAATTGGGCATGTTTGAGATCACTACACTGGACCTGCGAACTGGCTACTGAGTCTCACACTCCTCCCCCAAGACACCCGCTCCACTCCTCCCCCTTCATCTTGGTCCTATTCCTAACGTCCCCAGGAACATGCCATTTGCCTTAAAAGTATTGTTACAAAAGGTGGCCTTCACTGCCCTTGATTTACTTTATTTTATTTTACTTTATTTTATTGTATTTTTTTATTGTGTGTGTGAGACGGAGTATCACTCTGTCTGTCGCCAAGGCTGGAGAGCAGTGGTGCGATCTCAGCTCGCTGCAACCTCTACCTTCTGGGTTCTAGCTAGTCTCCTGCCTCAGTTTTCCAAGTAGCTGAGATTACAGGCATGCATCACTACGCCCAGCTAATTTTTGTATTTTTTAGTGGAGACAGGGTTTCACTATATGTTGGCCAGGCTGGTCTAGAACTCCTGACCGCAGGTGATCTACCTGTCTTGGTCTCCCAAAGTGCTGAGATTACAGGCATGAGCCACGGCGCCTGGCCTGCTCTTGATTTTTCTCTGGTTTTCAGCCTACCTATATCAGCAGCTGAGAAGGTGAAACTGTCTGAAAAAAAAAAAAAAAAATTCCCTGCAGCCTCTGGTACCACGCTGATGGCAGTGAGAGAGGGCATAAGCTGTGTAGGAGATGAATTTATCTGGATGGAGCCAACCACAAGACAGTTAAATCTCCATCCTACCCTATGGAAGCTTCAAGCCCCAGAGAAAGAAACTGATGTGCTCAATGTAAAACTGATTCAGCAAACTCAGCAACACTGCACGTCTCCTGAACAGGCATCCTCAGTTTCCCCTGCACTCCATCCTCCACCCACCCCTACACCCTCCCCCACCATCCAATTGATTTGTGGAAAACACAGAAAGTGACGCTGCCCACTTTAACTCACAAAGGCTGCTTCACACTGGCCACTGGCTGTCCAGCAGACCTGTACAAGAACCAACACGCTCACAAAGACGCCCCTCTCTGGGCTGGCTGTTGTTGGTCTCATTTAACTCGCTGGGCACCAAAGGAGTGGGAGTGGGTGAGCAGCATCTGGCGTGGTGCCCAAGCCTGGACACTGTGACATGAGCCTCCATCAAAGGACGGAGAGATGCCACCTGCCACCTGCCTCCCACACACCCAAAAGCTGCTTCTCCTTCTTCAAGCCATGTGCATACAAAGTCTCAAAAAACTCACGCTTACTAGGAAATTATTGCAAAGAATTTCTTCTTTGGTACTAGAAAAAAAATATTTTTGCTCAAAAAAATAACATACACTGAAACGTCTGTGTTACACCAGTAAGTCTAGTGCAAATTAATACATGCCAAGAAGGAAAAACTCACAGGAGAAACAAAAACCCAACTTTTCTTGTTCTCAGAAGAGAACAAGGATGGACTGAAGGCCGTGAGTGAGATGCTGTGTGTGTATGGGTGTTGGAGAGGGAAAGAGTCAGGGCCATGCAGACACTTAGTGATCCCTGTGTCCTAGAAGAGGCTGGCCAACACAGAATAAAAAGTAGCCTCATAAATGCCTAGAAACAACCCATCCTTGACACATCTGATTAGAGGCTCACCTGTCGCCAGGTAAAGGCATGCCCGGCATCCCTGTGGTATTTGCTCTGTCATCAACATATCTGCAGGCCTTTCTGGGGCTTTTCATTCCAGCTCCAGTCCAATAACTCCCTTTGATCCAGATACTCGATAAGCATCTCTTTCTCTACCAAAGGGGCCATGCTTACTGATGAAACATTCTTTGTGAAGATGCAACAATGTACCCCACCTCGACATGTAGAAGGAGCTGAGGTGTGTCAACATTCCCCCAAATAAATTAATCTCACGCAGATGTATTTTTCCAGGGAACCGGCATTTGCCCCATTTTTTCTGCTTCTGTTATACCCCTTGGCCCTACTGAATACAAGGCAATTACATTTTCTTTTCTTTTTTTTCCACTTTGGGTTTTTGTTTGTTTGTTTTGTTTTTTTTGAGTTGGGGTCTCGCTATGTTGCTCAGGCTGGCCTTGAACTCCTGGATTCAAAGGATCCTCCCGCCTCAGCCTCCTGTGGAGCTAGGATTACAGGCATTTACCACCACATAACCTTGGAACCACTGGTGAATGTGACAGGCTGTGTCTTACATGTAACCTGGTTTATACTCAGCACTTAGTAAATTATGATGAATCAATAAAAGGAAGGAGGGAAGAAAAAGAGGAAGGAACTCTGATGTTCCCTCCGGTAACACAGGGAGGACAGGAAAAAGGACCAACTTAGGCTGAATTCTCTCTCTCTCTTTTTCTTTTTTAAGACGGAGTTTCACTCTTGTTGCCCAGGCTGGAGTGCAATGGCGTAATCTTGGCTCACTGCAACCTCCACCTCCTGGGTTCAAGCGATTCTCCCACCTCAGCCTCCCAGGTAGCTGGGACTACAGGCATGCACAACCACACCCAGCTAATCTGTGAATTTTTAGTCGAGACGAGGTTTCACCATGCTAGTCAGGCTGCATGGTCTCGAACTCCTGACCTTGGGTGATCCACCCGCCTCGGCCTCCCAAAGTGCTGGGGTTACAGGCGTGAGCCACCACGCCCAGCCAGGCTGAATTCTCTTAAAGAAAAAATATAAATGGCATTGCATGTGAGTATACACATAATTACTTAATTTAGAACATTCTTATGTCAACTTCCAATGTCTGCCCTCTTCTTAGTCCTCAAGGATCCATCTACAAGCAGTACATTTCCAAATATTATTTTCCTCAAACTGTATTCTTAGATGGACAGTGATGAAAAGCCACCTAGCACTGGGGAAAGAAAACACAATGACTGTGGCTGAGTCAGGGGGATTTTAAGGGCATCTTACCCTTTTATATTAAGTAAAAAGAAAAGCATTGTAAGAGTTGCAGAAAAAAAGATGATGAGATAATTACGGGGCAGTGGCCTAGCTATGCCAAATTACAAGTTGCCTCCAGAAGTTAGTATTTTTCCCTATTAGAAAAAAAATAATAGAAACCATGTAAGAGTTATCTCAGGACTGGACTCTCCTAGAAACTGGCTGGCCAACTGGCCCCATCTTTGCTTTCCTGGCCCCAAGAAAGATAATCATTTCACTCAAAATGACAACTCTTGGTGGCAGAAGTGACCCAATAGGCCCCTTTTTTCCTGCTCTTAACACAATTTGGTCATTCGCCTACACTTGACACACACTTTAAATTCTATCCTCCGCCTCCACAAAGACAGACCTGCTTGCAACATGGCTTCAGAGAAGTTAACAAGGACCCATTCAGCCGGGAGTTTGGAGCTGGGTTGTGAACAGCCAGACCCATGCCAAAACCACTGCTGACCAACTGGTTCCTAATCCTTCCTAATGCCTTGTCCAGAAAATGTCATTCCTCCCTAAAGTCCCTGGAGAGGCATGCCCGGGATTAACCTGGAGTTTCTCAAAGTGCATTCTAAAATCACCATAGGGCTTGTAATAAAATGCAGATTCCTGGCCCTATCCAAGATGACTAAACAAGAATCTCTGGGGCTGAGACAAAGGAATCTGAAATTTTAACAAGTACCCTGTAAATTTTACTAAAATACACACTGAAATAGAGCCAATGAGTTTGCTGTTTTACTTGCTATTTCAAAAAAAGCCTTTATCAGAACCAAGTTTCAAATGCTTTTGTAAACATTCTACATCTACATCTGCCTTCCGCTTCCATCTCTGTGAACAAACAGAAAAGACCTGAAGAACCTCCTGTCCCACCTACCTATGCAGGGCTTTGGTTTACAGCAGAGGCTCCATCTTGCCCCATCTCCCCCAGAGCAAAATTAAACCAGTCAGGAGGCACACACAAGCAAAAAGCAACCACCAAAGACCAAGTTGGGGGTTAAAAACAATCTGTTGCTGGTTCCTTACAAATATTCTACCAATAAATCTCCGCCACACCTGTGAACTACTAACAATGAAACATAATAGATGCATACAATTCTACTGTAAGTTGCAAAGAGGTTAAGCCAAAATTCAGTGTAGAAAGTTATTGTGCACCAGTTTAAATCAAACAGTCCAGACACACCCCCAGGGCATAAGATTCTGATCTTGACTTTAAAAAATAAATCAGAGAACTTAGAGTCTCTTTCCTACTAGTGGCGTAAGTCCCAAGCGAATGTTCACGCTTATCTTAAAAAAGGTATTAGATCACAGGAGACCAATGTGGCTAAGGCTTCGAAGAGATCGCTGTACTTGAGTCTGATCAAACACACACACACAGGGGGATTTGCCTCCAGTTATTTCCAGTCCTGCTGATTAGTTTTCTGATTCTGACACTATTGTCCTTTCTTGCCCTTGGAACTGGACCCCATTGATCCAAGCGACGCACTATGACTAGACTCTCCAAGCTCCAAACACTAACTGGGTGACCACCAAGCATCACACCGGAATCACTCGCACATGGAAGCTCACAGAAGTCGATGGCATCAAAGCAGAGCAAAAGATCCACAAGCTGGCTGGGTCATGGAGGAGGAGTAAATTTCTTTAAACTCTTTATCTACTTTCTGTTACCTGTCTCCGCAGGGGGATGCGTTTGGTCAGCTTGTGCACAGCCGGCTGGCTGCTAAAGTCTGGCTTCTTGGTCGTGTTCTTCATTCGGCACAGGATGACTGTTACCACCATACAGGCGATTAAGAAGACCCCTATGCAGTAAATGGCTATCTCCAGGTAGTCTGGGGAAGCTGTAATCTCCTTTTCTCTTCCAGGAGCTAAATTGCAGATCACAGGAGGAGGAACAGATAAGCAGGCCACAGAGTTAGCACACGAGACTGATGCATCATAGCACAACCAAAGGAACCAAAAGGTGATGACCATTCTCAAGATAAGGTGGGCTTCCCAAAAACTCAATCCTGCAGAATGGCATGGGCCATACGCCTGCCAAGTGCCCCTCCCAAATGAAAATGAATAACCAGGGGGTTCATCATTTGACCACCAGGACCCGGGTAGTCACTGTCTCTAGCCTCAGTGGGCATCCGCAGTCCAGTGAGTGGCTGACACCCAGTTGCACAGGGCAGGCTATGAGGCCACATTCTGTGAGACATTTGAGCGGAGGACGACCAACTGTACCTGCGGTGAAAGGATTATCTTTCATGATGGTCTGTGAATGCAAACCAAATACAAAGTTCTGAAATATCAGTGATGCCCACTTTTGTTTCTAAGGAGACAGTGACAATGCTCCAGTCTTACAATGGGTAGGCTCTTCCAAAGAAAGAAGCCACAGGATAATTTAACCCGGATGAACACAATTCCATATGAAACTGATGTTTATCTAGTAGGCTGGTCCGAAAAAGTTGTGGTGAATTCCTTAATACCATCCAGTCCATAAACAAACCAATGTATTAAATACACAGACTGAATTGCTTATAATATAGCACCATTAGATCCATAACACATAAAGCTTATAATATTCCTTAATAACCTTTTAAGTTTATACATATCTGGTTATACTGTTATGTCACTACAGTTTTTCTCTTAAAGAAAAAACATAAAGGTATTATGTGTGAGTATACATATAATTACTTAATTTAGCACATTTTTATATCAACTTCCAACGTCTGCCTTCTTTCTAGTCCTCGATGATCCATCTACAAGCAGTGTATTTCCAAACAGTGTTTTTCTCCAACTGCATTCTTAGTTAAGTGCTAGCACCGTCAGGCAAACTGGTTAAGAAGTGCCAGTTAGGCACCACAGAATGCAGTACTGCAAATAAAAGCAAGTTTCAACATAAGAGATGTCTCTTTGTTTCAAAGCAAATATTCACAGAGCAGATTCGCAACAAAAGGAAAAACGGATGCAATGGTATTATCGAAAGCTTATATATTTTAATCAGAAAAATACTTGCAAGACAGTCAAAACTCTCAGCAGCAACAGCACAAAAATGAAACAATCTATTTTATTTTTACTAGATGTAAAATAAGCATGCAGGTAGGCACTGTACTCTAAAAATAAGGAATTAATAACTGGAGTGGAACATCATAAGCTAGCAAACCGCAGTCTCTGCAGTTTCACAAAGGAAATGACAAAGAGGCAGATGCATCAGAGAGGACAGTGTTTAATATCAAGAAAGTTTCACTAGAAGAGAGATGTCGGTTAAAGATTCAGACAGCAGCAATGTTTAGGTAACAGGGCTGCAGTGATGTTTATTTCTCTGTGAGGCAGAAATAACATCAAGCCCAAGATGGCAGGAGCATGCTTTGCAATGAAAGCGAACTGAAAGTCCATTCTATCGCAACATGCAGCAAGCCACCGATCCCCAACGTAGGCAATGCACTGCTTCTGTGCACCTGACATTCAGAGGTGCCGCTCCCCGCGCTCCTCCATACACACCCCTCTATTTACATCTCGTTAAAAATACAGAGTGGGACGAAAGCAATAAAAACACACACAGGATTTTAGCAAAATGGAATTTGAAGTGAGAATAAATTACTTTGAATTTTACAAAGTAATTTCAACTTCTTCCTTAAGAGAAAGGGGGATGGGCTCATGTATACATGGGCTCAATGACTCACTAAAAATAGGAGATCCCTTCAGGTTTCAAGGGTGAAATTTCCCTTGATCATAAATGTGAGTGTGGGATCTCACTGTGTGTGAATTTCCAAGGCAGTTTTCTTATCCCTGAGGGATAATTTTTAACATTTTTTATATCTTTATGCAAGGATAAAAGGGGCCATTTCTGATAACAGAAGCTGTGTTAATTTTATAGCAATCAACCAAGAAAAGGGGAAAAAACCCAGAGAGAAAGAGCAGTATATACCTGGCAGAACTGTCAACCATGCAGAGTGAAAGGATATCCCAATAGAATTACCCGCCAAGCACGTATATTCCCCAGCGTCCTCAAAAGTTACATTCCGAATATAGAGAACCTCAATCTCTTTGTCCGTGGTGTTAACACCGGCGGCCTAGAAAACAAGGGAAGCAAGAGAAAAGGCTAGACGACACAGGAATGATTGTGGAGGGGGCTGTGGAACCACAAGGCGCCGCACCGGGGGCTTCGGGGGGTGCTGGCCGCTGGGAGATTCCGACTGCAGCCCATCCACAAAGCCCACAACCGAGAGACACGGAGCAACACTGACCAGCTCACCTCCACAGGCCCGTCACCACACCGGCTTCACCTCCTAGACATGCACGCAATCAAATGCATGGAAAAAATCAACCCACAGAGGTCCGTTCTCTTGGCCTGTGCTTTGGTTTGCATTTAGGGATAGTTTTCCAAAAGTATGGTGCCCAGAAGGCCAAGCTGGTCCTGTTGGCTGCAGACTCCCACCAAGAGGAAAGGGTAGTTCTATCTAAACTGCTGGGTTTTAAGACAGTACACTGCACATAAGCTCAGATGGACACCTCACCCATCCTCCTGGCCCTGTGGGAACCAATCGGGGTGGAAGGTTGTCTTGGTTACCAGGCTCTGGTTATTTTTACTTCTGCAAAACCATCTCACCTTACATAGCATTGACAAAAAGAAATGGAAGCAAGCATCATCTTGGTAACCAAAACAACTGGGCTTTTTTTTCTTTTTATTAATAAATATTTGAATGTGAGTCATGACAAACTTAAAAAGTCAACCTTTCGCCTTTAGTAGCGGCCAGTAGGACGTTCATTCATTAAGACGAACTCCCCTCAAATTTGGTGCAACAAGGCCAAGAACAGCATCTCATCAGGATCAGGTATGCAACCAAAGAAATGATGCTTTGTTGAACAAATTATATCATGCCAATATTTCCCTAAAACTTACAGTAGAAGGAGACAAACTCTGCTGATACTCAAATGCCCCGAATTAAACAGGCATGGAGGTGTGTGTTTTAAATGGTGTTAATGTGCAGTAATGATGGGAAATATGCAGCCTAAACAAGACCAACCAGAAGGAGCAACTTAAAAACTGGGTGGGGGTGGAGGCTAATCTCTAGAAGAAATTGGAGCAAGCACTTTGAACGTTGTGGGCATTTTTCCATGGCTACTGGCATCACACCAGCTGCATCACCGAAGAAAGATTATTATAAATATACCAAGGCCGCAAGAGTTATCCTATAAGCTGCCTGCAGTCTCCCAAAGCACCAAGTCTTTTCAGCTTCTATATCCAGCTTTCTTTTTAAAAAAAGACAAAAATGAAAGCATTGTTACCTTGCTGTTTTGGCAGGACAGTGAGCCAGGCAGACTGGTTGGCCTGCCCTATATAATTGGAGACCTTACATATATATTCCCCAGCATCCGCCTCGGTCACATTGAACAGAGCCAGCACTTCTGCATTGGAACTATTTATCCCCGAGTGCTAGAACAGACACAGGAGAACAATATAACGGCCAACCAGGAAGGTCTTAGCACTGTCTATGGTCCCACCACCAACACACCACAAGAAAACAAACTCCATTACATCTAAACAGCGGCATTAAAGGGCTGTGGGTTTTGAAAGAACAAAATCAGTCCAGTGGTGGACAATGGAGAGACCTGGTGGAGAGAAGGGCAGGAGGGTGTGACCGATAGCTAACTGGATAGGTCGGGTGGGTCCCCAGGTTGGTCATCTTTTTCCATTGCCTTTGATCCTTGGAATTGTTAGCTGGTGAGAACACCTCATTGGCTGAAAGTTCTTACTTGGGTCACCTATGGTTCTACTGGAAGAATGTTCTTAAGGACATTCATTCTCTATGAGCAACTAGACATGGGAGGCGTGGTAGGCAACCAGCTAAGAGCCAGCTGTACAGGTTTAGCTACCCCTGTCCTTAGTCTCCTGAAAAGCAAATTCTAGATCTAAAAAAGAAGCAGATGCTATGAAAATGGGGGCTTGCAAACAAGAAATAAGGAGGGAAAGATATTTTCCTTGTTCAACACTTCACTGGTGCAGAAACATGACCTAGGGTTTATTGTCTAAATCACCTGTGAATAGATTTCAAAGGTCAGGGGTTTGTTTGTTTTTTAAAAAATCCAAATTGTTTCTAAAAGGTAGCTACTAAAATTGGATCCTAACGTCCTATTAATAGAAAACAACATCAGAGTAACAATCAACACTGGCACAATGGCTTGAGCCTACAAAGCTCTTTCCATCCACTCCATCCCATTTATTCTACACAACCGCCCTATCGGGGAGACAGAATCATGATCTCTACTTTTAGAGATGTGCTGCTAAGCCTAAATGTCTGTGATCTCAGGGCTGATAAATAGCTGAACTATTCTCTCTCCAAGTTTAGTAGTTCTTCCCCTACTCTATAGTTCCCTTCTGAAATTTTACTAGCAAGCGTAACGATCTGTTAATTCCTTGGCACACTCTCTGCTGGCTAGTCAAAACAGAGAATCATCCTCTCTCAACTCCAACAGGAAATCAAAGAACCTGTGGCCAGACCCATGAAGGAGACCCCAGTTGTGGGTACCTTTAGATTCAGAAAGTCCTCACCTTGAGAACCTTGAGGTAGGGCAGCCCGTCGGGCCCGTATTTACTGCCGTTCTTTTCCACGTGCTTGATCCACTGGATGTGGGGCTGGGCATCACTGTAAACCTTGCAGACAAACTCTACGTCTCCTCCAACCACTGTGGAGGCATTTGCCGGCAGTCCGGCTTGGAGGATGGGCCGGTGAGGCGATCGCTCTGGTGGAGAGAGGGAAGGAAGGAGGAGCGGGGATGGGAGAAGGAGAGACCAATAAATAAGCTGTGTTGTCCAGAGGCCTGTCAGTGAACTCATGCCAGAAAAGCCTCAAGCCTGCTGGCTGATGCCTTTGAAATAACACCATGGCCCCATGAATAACAGAAGCAACTTCAAAGGAGACTGCTGGAGCGCGACCCTTGTACAAAGAACACTTATTTAGAAAATCTCGAAAAGAACTTATTACATCCCAGGTTATTGGCTGTCCATGGCCACCTGATGAATAAGGGAAGAGATTCTACTTTGACAATCCAAGTGACAAATGGTAGGGGAGGGGACGCTTCTTCACTTATCCTATTTGAGATCATCTCAAAGACTCACCTCAACCACAAGCTTAACATCACAGGCAAATGACAACACTAACTTTAAGGACACTCTGACTACCAATAATGGTTTCGATAGGCACGTGTCTCCCAGTATATATATATTTTTTTCTTTTCTGAGACGGGGTCTCACTTCATTGCCCAGGTTAGAGTGCAGTGGCATAATCACGGCTCACTGCAGCCTCGGCCTCCCAGGTTCAGGTGATTCTCCAACCTCAGCCTCCTGAGTAGCTGGGACTACAGGCACCCGCCACCACGCCCAGCTGATTTTCAAATTTTTTCTAGAGATAGGATTTCATCATGTTACCCAGGCTGGTCTCAAACGCCTACGCTCAAGCAATCCACCCACCTCAGCCTCCCAAATTGCTGGGATTACAGACCGTGAGCCACCACGCTCGGCTCCAATACATTTCTAAGATGCTCTGAGAAGACTTCCAACCTTTGTTTTAAAAAATTAAACTAAAACCTAAAGCCCAAAGTTATGAACAGATTTGATTAATAATGGGATTCATCTCTTTATTGTGGAATTCACTCCATTCATTCATTCTTTATTCACCCATCTAGCTCTTTGATGAGTATCAGGTGTTACTCTATGCCAGGTACTAAATGCACAAGTAGATGTTTCTTAGCTTCTTCCAATATGACACTGAATGAAACATAAGGAGATGCTGGTTTCCAACTCCTGGCTATGTTTTAGTCTGCCCTATAAAAGCAGAGACGGTATCCCAAAATTACTTCCTAGCTTCACCTGTCTTGCTTCTCTGTCCCTCGAGAACACGTTCTCAACAAAGAATACGCCCTCTCATCTTATGCCTGGAAAGGCTTCTCTCCAGCTAAGAGGTGGTCTCTGCAGAACTTTTGCGGAGACAATCAAGCCAAGGTGTACCAGCAACCACACACGAGGCTCCTCGAGTGTTAAGTCATACCCATGGAAAAATGGCCTACGGACTTAACTGTGCATTTCTCCAAGACACAAATGGCCACTAGGTGGATGAAAAGTTTCTCAATGTCACTAATCATTAGAGAAATGCAAATCAAAACCACAAGGAGCTATCACATGACGCCTGCCAGGATGGGAGGAAAGAAAAAAAAAAGACAAGAGTCAGCAAGGATGTGGAGACACTGGAACCCCCGTACGCTGTTGGTGGGAATATAAAATGATGCCGCCACCATGGAAAACAATATGGAGGTTCCTCAAAAAATTAAAAACAGAACTACCCTAAGATCCTGCAATCCCACTTCTCTATTTATCTAAAAGAACTGAAATCAGGATCTGCACTCCTATATTCATTGCAGCACCATCAACAATAGCCAAGAAATGGAATCAATCTAAGTGTCTGCCAAAGGATTAATTTTTACAATGTAGCTATACACACAATGGAATACTATTCAGCCATAAAGAAGGAAACGGTGCAATATGTGACATCATGGAAGCCATGATGCTAACTGAAACAAGACAGTCACAGAAAGACAGATACTGCATGACTCTACTGATATGAGGTATCTAAATTCATCACATTCATAAAATAAAAGAGTGGAACAGTGGTTGCCAGGGGCTGGGACAGGGAAGGAAATGGTGAGTTGCAATCAAGGGGCATAAAGTTTCAGTCAAGCAAGATGAACAAGCTCTAGAGATCTGCTGCACAGCATTATGGCTATAGTCAACAATGCATTGTACACTTAAAACTTAGTTGAAGACCAGGCGCAGTAGCTCATGCCTTTAAGCATAATCCCAGCACTTTGGAGGCCAAGGCAGAAGGATTGCTTGAGGTCAGGAGTGTGAGACCAGCCCGGGCAACATAGCAAGACCCCTATCTCTACAAATACTAAAAAACTTAGCCAGGCATGGTAGTGCATGCCTGTAGTCCCAGGTACTTGGGACTGAGGTGAGAGAGTGGCTTAAGCCCAGGAAGTTGAGGCTGCAGGGAGCCACGATCATGCCATTGCACTCCAGCCTGGACAATAAAGTGAGACCTTGTCTTTAAAAAGAAAAGAAAAAAAAAAACTTAGTTGAGATGGTAGTTCTCATGCTTAGCATTCTTGCAACAATAAAATAAAATAAAAAGAATTAAATAACCATCAGACCACCACACTACACTACTACCTGATCTTGTCATACAAATTTACTGGAACCTTCCTACACAGATCTGTCAAAAGCCACACAAAACACAATCATGTGTCCATTCAAGAACACAACTCCATCCCAACAGGCCTGCACTTACCAGCCTCCTCCTTCTCTTCCTCCCCTAGGTGTGGGTACCACTACCCTGACCTCCAGTGTTAAAAACAACTGAGGGAAATGAGGAGAACCCAGCCAGCTCAGCACACCAAGGACGTCTCCGTACTGTACCTGAGAATCCCCGTGCACTGGGCTGGAAATCGCAAATTAGAATGATAGATATCTACATCTTCCTGTATTGGGCCTTTCAGATTAAAATATCATCTAGTGGAATTTGTTGGACAAGAGCCAGACCATGTGCAAATTGGTTTTACTGCGTAAGCCTGTTGCTGGTCTTTAAAAAGAAAGAAAAAGTGCTAGTGGTTACCCTTAGCACATTTCATTCCAGAATCTCCCATCACTTTACAGACATCTATGTTTTCACATTATAAAGATAAGGATATTGGAGCCGCAAAGAAATCATTCATTTGCTCCTATATTGCCCATGTAGGCTGAGCAAAGAACCAGAAGTTAAGACTTGTGGTGTTTGTGGGCAGAAAATTTCAAAGCTGGGTCCCTTCAAACGTCACGCAAAACCCTTGGTCTCTGGCTTGTACACTGACCCAGGGATGGGCCCCAGCAAGCCTCCTGGTCACGCCTGGCAGCTGGCTGGACATCCCAGGGACCTGTCCACAGCGGGCAGCGACCAAGGTCTGGTTTAATCCCAGCTGGCCTCATCCATGTGGGAAGGACAGAGTTAAGTCCACGCACGAACAGACACACACTCTTCTCTCCCCACCAAGCCTCCTACTAAGAGACTTCACAGCATTAGGGGAAGCTGCCCTCTGGGCCAGATCCTGCCAGCCAAGGTCACAAACTATGCTCCTATGCACCTAGCAAATAGTAAGAAGGTTTACTCCTTCACACAGAAACGTGAACTTTGGGTATCAATTCATGCCCTGGCTCCATTTTCCAGTTCTGTACTTGCACATGCATGTGTGTGTAGTGTGGGTCCGTTTTAAGATAAATATTTACAGTGAGCCTACATATCTATTCTTAGAAACAAAGGTAATAAAATCTTAAATGTCATAAGCCAGATCAACTGAGTTTCAAACCA
Organism: Piliocolobus tephrosceles; assembly: GCF_002776525.5. Lineage (NCBI taxonomy): Eukaryota > Metazoa > Chordata > Mammalia > Primates > Cercopithecidae > Piliocolobus > Piliocolobus tephrosceles. The sequence goes on along the minus strand of NC_045442.1, from coordinate 12,184,511 downwards.
AGTCCTCTTTCTTAAACATACTTGTTTCTAATAAATCGTTTCACAAGCAAACATTGTGTATGCAGTACCAAATAATGATGCCTTGTGAACAATGAGTGCTTTCATACTGCCTGACATCTCTGGCCTGCGCCAGGCTTCGACAGAGAATTTAGTCACTGGGGCAACACTGGCAGGGCCCACTACAGAGCTGTAGTCTTGTTTTCCTTGTGGTCAAAGTGCTGCTGAGCTCCAGTTATTAAGTTATTCCAATGCTATCCCGACTATGTACACACACACACACACACACACACACACACCAAGTTTGCAATGGCTTAATGTTATTGCATTTGCAAATGACAGCATACCAAATGTTACACGCTTGCAGTCTTGAATTCATCTTTTCAAATTTTCTCACCTTATACAAAATAACCTCTTAACCACCTCCAGTCCCCCTCCGCCCTTTCTCACTTCTGGTAGAAAAACTGCAAGCAGGATTGCTCTGTAATAGAAACCTTACACTGTCTTCCAAACTTATTACAGCTGCCTTCGGTATAAAATGAAACCTTAGAGAATGTTATTTAAAATGTTTTTAAAAAGTCAGTAGGTCTCATGTTTCATTTCTCCACATCAGGCTTTGATTTCCTTTGCAACCTTATTCTCTGCCCTTAAACAAGTCGGAGAAGGAGGCCTGGACGTCTTGGAAAAGGGCCCAGGATGCCAGCATCTGCTGAACCCTGCGCTCCTCCTCTCAAACCCTTCAGCGACCCACCACTCCTCGGAATCCATAAAAACCTCAGAAACAGTGAGCAGTAAGTAGATGACAGTGTCTGGACTCCTGTCCTAACTTCTGAAAAACCGAGGTGATGGCAGGGTGCAGATGGTGGACGAGGATGCAGGCTGGGCAGAGTGGGGGCCCCCTTTGTGGCCTGGCCCAGTGGGTACTAGGGCAGAGACAAAGGGGATGATGACCTCAAGGGCTCATGTGTTCTCCCCACCAGGAACCTCCCCGGTCACTGGGCAAACCAAACCCCTCAAGTTTGCAACTTTTTTTTGCAACAAGCTGATATAAAAAGAATTCACTGATGAATTATCTCTGGGTGAGAGACTAAAGCCCAGTGCTAGTTCATCTCTTCTACTATGTGATAACAAAAATCACATCTTCTCCACCAGGAAGGACAGGAAGGATTTACAGTTTTAGGCAAGGTTCTCTTCTAGCATGTTTAACTCTCAGATATTACATAAAACAGATTTTCCTTTTTACAAAGGGAGTGAGATAAACACATGGAAAATAGGCTGACGAGTAGCTCCTGTTTCTTTACTGCAATTTTAATTATACATATATACACATATAAGAATAGACGTTCTGAGTTCAGCAGGTTGCAAATGCACCGTGCGTGGACCTGGAACAAGATGAGTACCTTCAAAAGAGTGATTGGAAGGTGCCTGTGTGAATTCCAAATTAAGACGGAATGGAAAGCAGTCCAAAGGGTGCGGCCACTGCTGCCGGGACAGTTGGCTGCACTGCTGGAATGAGGTTCCACCAAATAAACGCGTAGTAAACACAGGCTGAAGCGCTTTAAAAAAAATACATTCTCTCCCAGCATTCTCTCTCTCACTCTTGGTCTCGCCCCCTTTTTTCAAGTGTCCACTCGGCTAAAGCAGAAAGCCCAGCTGCTAAGAATTTAAATATCAGGATGGGCTCTGTCAAGCCCTGCTCTGTAGCTGGGAGCCATAACCCAACTAAAGACTGCAGCAGGAAAGCACAGCCTGCCTCCTTCCAAGAGGGAATTATTGAGGGAGAGAGAGAGGAAAAAACTACCTGAGTGACAAAGAATAAATCTTTGTTAATTGACCATTGAAATTTTATAACATGCCAGTCCTCCTCTGGACATAGTAATATGTTTGCTCATAAGAGATCTACAGCTTTTGCTCTGACATAGCAAAGGCCATAAAGAATGTCCACTGAGCCGAGAGGCCTCATGTCTACAGGCTCAGTAAACTTGCATCCCGGGGATCAGAAGGAGAACCAGGCTCTTAAATTACACCTATAAATTAATCAAGCACAGAGGGGCTGGTTTCCCGGCTCACACTGGTCTCCTGAGCATTCCTCCCCAAAAGTTAGGCAGTACTTGCCACAAAGAGCCATTTCAAAGCCACCTCTCTCGGGCAGTCCAACACCAAGACACTCGAATCACACGGAGTTCCCACTATTGATCTGGAAACAGCCAGTCTTCTGCTCTCAAGCCCCCATTCATTTAAGGAGCGTGGATAACCTTGCCTGCTCTGTCTTTAAATTAAAATCAAAATTTAATTACCCTTCCTCCAAAATGGCAGTCTCTTAGCAACTCCAAAGAGCTGAAAAGGGAAAGAACATTCTGCGATTTGGAGGACAAGTGAAAACAACTGAGAATTCTTTTTCTAAAGCCTGCCTAGCTTTTTTCTAAAGAGTAGGCGGTGGTTGCTTTTGTTGCATAAAAACGCACTAAACCAGTTAGCATGAGGCATGATTATTAGGAGGAGGAGGCCGATCAAAGCCCTCTGAAGTCTGAGGAGCCCAGAACTTGCTAAAGGCCTCGCGCTAATTACAATTAGTAGAATGAGTTCATTGCCTTGTCAAGACTCCACCTAATGCACTCAAGCCTGACAGGCTAAATCTCGTTGGGTTCTGAGTTTTGTTTTCGCAGAAACACGAGGCTTTCTCCAGCTTCTTAAGATCAGCACAAAGGAAGGTCAGAACTAAAAATGATCAGCAGAAAAAGGGAAGGCTATGATGGCCAGGAAAATTACACCTTCAGAAAGAGCCCAGGTGCCCATAGCTGGTATTTTGGCTTGTCACCTTCTAGAACAGATGAGTGGTCTGGGATGCTGGGCAGTCAGAGTCACCTGTTTTTGTTTTTTTGTTTTGTTTTGTTTTTAACACATTTTTGTAAAAGGTCACTGGTTTGTTGCTCTTTCTCCCTCGCAGGCTTGGCGCATGCTCCTTTTATTCTTTCCTCTTTGCTGCCTGGTCACCCAGGTATCCGCATCTTCTGTCTGGATATCTGACTCTCGGAAGTCTTGTAGAATCGGCTGGGGCTCCCACTTCCTCTAAAACACACACCTCTCTCTGCAGAGACAGTGAAGTCTGCAGAACAAACTTGTTTGGGTCAAAATGAAGTGTCCTCCCTCCAGCACTAAAGTCACAAAGTGACTGATGGAGGCTGCACCCTGTGAAATGCTAGAAGCAAAACACCACTAATGCCTTTGTGCTTGCTCGATGAAGTGAAGGAGAGAGTAAAGTGCTGGCTGGGTTCAGGGCCTGGGAAGACCAAAGCAGGTGGAGGCAAAGGACCTTCCCTAATTAATGTTCCAGGCTGTATTATTTGGCTTCGGGTTGAGTGGCTTCTACCAGCTGGGTATCAATTTGGGTCTTCTTGGGCAAATTACAGGAGCAGGGCTGTGTGTTATTTACACCCTAAGTGTTTAAGATACTCTTAGCTCTCTGTCTTCAAAAAGTTTCACCAGAACTGAAGATTCTTTGGTAACCAGAGAGTGATTATGCCAAATTTAGGTTCAAAATTGGTCTCCTTTTGCTAAAAGAAGTCACGGTTTTGGGATGATGAAAAAGTCCTGGAGATGAACAATGGTGATGTCAGTTGCACAACAAATGGAATGTACTTAATGTCACTGAATTACACATTCAAAAATGGTTACAGCGGTATATTTATGTTATGTATATTTTACCACGATCTTTTTTTAAAAGGAGACATAGCAAAGGTGACAATATCTCAGAGTGAACAAGATCAATTTCTAGGGTCATGGAAAACCTACCTTCTCAATCAGCGAGGTATATTGACCTTGTCCAGTTTACTCAGTGAGAGCTTTTCTGTCTCCTGACCCTCACACACTAGGCAGGAGGTCCCTCCCTAGGTTGTGCTTGGGTTTTGACACTGATACAAAACTCAGACGTCAGTCTCCCAGGCTCCCTCCTGAGGAGCTGAGGTAAACACAGCTGAGAGCATTCACGCCTGGGAGTCACATCAGAGCCTCAGCAGCCGCCACTCACCATAGGGGGTGCAACATCTTTCAGGAATGCAAGATTATCAGCTGGTGTCTGCATAGCTGGGTTTCCTTCGGGGGGAAGAGAATGTCTCCTTTGAGCTGGAAAAGTTTGTTTTTTTTAATGTCCAGGAATGAAGTATACCCTCTTATTACAATGGGTGGACTCCTAATTAGTGTATCTTCTCTCAAATGATTTGCAAAGAAGCTAAAAACCAAACCACAGGGGAGCCCTCCCTCAAAGACAGCAAGCACTCCAAGTAAGTAAGGCCCCTTAGCTTTACAACGTTTGACTGAAATCTACCAAAAACGATCCAGTGAACCAACCTTTACAAATCTGTCCTAGAAAAATATTCACACAGATGCCTAATAAATAAGCATGTACAAAGCTTGTCACTGTAGTGTTTTCTTACTGGAAAACAAAAGATCTGCACAACAATCATATCGTGTAATATGATTAAACAAATTGTACTATATCCATGAAAGAAGAGCATATTGGCCACTAGTAAGAATGAAGGAGATTGCGATGTGCAGACATGGGGGGATGTCCATTGTAAAAATGCCGGCAGGCTTCATCAACTTTCGCCATCTAAAAAGCCTTTCTTCTAGAGAAGTCTAGAAAATCTAGAGAAGTCTAGAAAATCTATCATGCTCATCTCTCACATGCCTTGTTTTGCTCCTAGGGTGGTTTGAGCAGAAGTAAAAGCTTTTAGCCCATCTGAGCAAACAAGAAATGCCGCCCTTTGATAGGAATAACATGAGAGGCTGAACAATCAATCCCATTTGTTTTCTTGGAGATGAAACTCAGAAACTGAAAATAATCATGGTTCTACATACTTCTAAGTACAGCATGACCTAAAGAGAAACTTCAAAATCGTCACCCAGATCACAAAAGCCTTCAATCCAAATGCCACTGCTTTTCTCACTGTCCAAGCCAGATGGGAAGCCTCAAGTCAGGTCCCAGCTCCAGTCCCTCCCTATGAACACTCGGTGAGAGTCTCACATACAGAATGGCTTTGTTTCTTTAGTACAAAATGTAAAATTTATTTTATTTATTTTGAGATGGAGTCTCGCTCTGTTGCCCAGGCTGGAGTGCAATGGCACAGTCTCAGCTCACTGCAACCTCTGCTTCCCGGGTACAAGCAATTCTCCTGCCTCAGCCTCCAGAATAGCTGGGACTACAGGCGTGCGCCATGATGCCTGGCTAATTTTTAATATTTTAACTTTTGTTAGTTTGTTTTTGAGAAGTCTCACTCTGTCACCCAGGCTGGAGTGCAGTGGAACAATCTCGGCTCACTGCAACCTCCGTCTCCCAGGTTCAAGTGATTCTCCTGCCTCGGCCTCCCAAGTAGCTAGCATTACAGGCACACACCACCACGCCTGGCTAATTTTGGTATTTTTTAGTAGAGATGGGGGTTTTAGCATGTTGGCCAGGCTGGTCTCGAACTCCTGACTTCAAATGATCCACCTGCCTCAGCCTCTCAAAGTGCCGGGATTTCAGGCGTGAGCCAGCACGCCCAGTCAAAATGTAAAATTTAAAGGGCTAAGTTCTTTACCTTTCAGTTTCAGTACAGAGTGTACACTGAACCAGTAAAATGAGAACTTCCTTTTACTAATAGAGCGTAATTTCCAAAAGATCCTACTAGAATAATATCCAATGCTTGTCTCTCAAAAGACCACAGTCTCCCTGATCCGGTGGGGAATATGTCTGGGGCACCGTTTGACCTGTAGATTTGCATACTTACTTGGGGATGGACAGAATTCCTGCCAGCCTTGTTTGGGAGAATCCTGTAATCCAGAGGCTTTGAGAGAAAGAAAGAAAAACTTGGAGTTCCATCAAGATCTAGAAATTTCCATCCCAATTTATGGTCTTTGACCTCAAAATGTGACCTGAAGAACTACATGAGGGCAAAGTCTTATGCCTCATTCAGACAACTGTGACCCTCTCGACCACATACAGGCTAAATGAGCACAACACGTGCTTCACAGAGAATTAACCACTGCAACTCAGCAAATACACAAAATCCTAGCTAGAGAGCTCTGCTCTATTTTCTCCCATCAAGCGAAAGCAATGAGGTTCCCATTGCTTCATCTGTTTCTTCTCAGAACAGGAAACAGAACAACCTCCCTACAGCAACACCAACACCCTCGGCCATCTCTTCCCCACAGACACCCACATTTGTTTTATTTTTTTTTTTTGAGACGGAGTCTCGCTCTGTCGTCCGGGCTGGAGTGCAGTGGCCAGATCTCAGCTCACTGCAAGCTCCGCCTCCCGGGTTTACGCCATTCTCCTGCCTCAGCCTCCCCAGTAGCTGGGACTACAGGCGCCCGTCACCTCGCCCGGCTAGTTTTTTTTGTATTTTTTTAGTAGAGACGGGGTTTCACCATGTTAGCCAGGATGGTCTCAATCTCCTGACCTCGTGATCCGCCCGTCTCGGCCTCCCAAAGTGCTGGGATTACAGGCTTGAGCCACTGTGCCCGGCCGAGACACCCACATTTGACCAGCTATAGTGAGAGGTGCACAGTGGCTCTCTGACGCCACCCTCCCAAATCAAACCCGCTCTCTAAGTAGGGAGCACGTCCTACCTGTAGATAGAACCCTACAGCATCCTACCTTCTCTGACGGTGAAAACAAACCAAGCACAAAGACCGTGAATACAAGAGCCGGGTCTCCTAAGGGACAGCGAATCCAGGAAAACAAACCAACAGACACATCTTTTAAAAGGGGAAGAACACAAAGCATTCCACGCACCCATCTTAACAAGAGTTGGCAGGCCAGGCGCAGTGGCTCATGCCTGTAATCCCAGCACTTTGGGAGGCCTGGGCGGGCAGATCACCTGAGGTCAGGAGTTCAAGACTAGCCTGGGCAACATGGTGAAACTCCGTCTCTACTAAAAACACACAAATTAGCGCGGTGTGATGGTGTCCGCCTGTAATCCCAGCTACCGTGAGGCTGAGGCAGGGGAATCACTTGAACCCAGGAGGCGGAGGTTGCAGTGGGCCAAGATCACGCCACTGCCCTCCAGCCTGAGCAAGAGAACAAGACTCCATCTCATAAAACTTCCCAACTGAGGTCTTTCGATTTATAAAGGCAGCCGTTGATACAGCCATATGAGTAAGTGAGTTTAGAGAGAAACTCTAATTTCTTGCTTCAGAATTTGCAATGTTAAGGACCATAAAACTCCAAATATAAGCAACTTATTAAACTTATTTTCTGATCATTTCAATTTAACACACACTGATAGAAACCTTGCTAAGTTTCAGCACATTACTGCACACTCTTACTGCCATCAATAAATTGACATTTCATGGCAAGTTTATTTGTCCAAGCTCTGACAGAAGCAGCTTTCTCTCTGCCCCATCCTCACCTGAATCTCCAGGTAACCTCTTCTTACAAAAAACTGTAAGATATTAACTTGATGTTAACACGTCCACATCCTCTTTGCCCACACCATAAATGAAATGCCAAGATTAAATGCCAGACCAAATATTAGCCCTCTCTCCAGCCACCTCACCCAGGCCCCCCCAACAGGAACCAAAAGCAGTCAATAAGGCTTCCTTCCTCAATGGTGGGGCAAAGGACAACGGGTAGCCTGTAGAGAAAGAGACAAAAAAGCTGACACTGCAGAGTTCTACCGTGCCCCATCCAGGCTGGCGTGTGCCTGCTCCCACCGCAGGGAGCTGGCACCCACAGAATACCACCTGCTCCCAAAGGCTTCCTGCTGGGGTCAGTTCTGCGGGAGAGTCTGTATTTGCCAGTCAGTACGTTCGGAGTGATCTAGCTGCCACTAACCAGCCTTTGCCCCCCGGGATCCCTGTTGTGAAACAGGAATGAAAAGCTGCTTTGTAGCAATCAAAAGCTCATTAAACAGTAGCTACCAAAGGAAGTTTTGAAATCTCTATCCTGGAGGAAAGGACAGGACTGACCCTTCCTTTCATCAGGAGGGGCTCAGGGTACGTGACTCTGTCTGGAGATGCAAGAGGAAGTGTGGGACCGACGCACAATACTGACTAACAGTTGCATGGTACTATTATTTAAAAGCGCTGCCTCTCCTAGCACCTCCTCCTCCCCATAGTGCTACAAGGAAAAAGTGGGTCATCATCCCCATTTTACATGCAAGGAAACTGAGACTCAGAGGTTCCATGCCTTTTCCAAGGCCATAGAGTTCGCAAGGATGGAAAAAGAACTTGACACTCATCTCCATGTAGTTTCCACCTGAACCTCCAGAGAGGGCATCTGGCACAGAGTAGAGACCCTTAGGGGTTGTCTGCAACAGTGATGGTTTGTAAGAACGGGATGAGATGGCTGCTGGGGACACAAAAGCGGCAAAAGGAAAGTGTTTCCTCCTCAAGCCCGCTCCAGTTCCGTGATCTCCTGTCAACTAAACAAGCCCACTTAGAAAGGCTGTCGCTGTGACCCATTACCTGGCACGCCACCCCAATCCCTTCTCAATAGAGGGGCTTTCTGCCTCCCTCCGGTGAGATTTTGCAACTCTAGAGCTGGCATGCAGAGCCTGTGTCAGGGTAGGACACCAAGTCTTACACTCAAGAGCAAGAAATGGAAAAGAATTCACTGGCAGCGAAACCAGGAGTATGGAAAATCAAATGAGGCCTGGCCAGGAAGCCTCTAAGTCAAGAGGCTTCAAGTTCAGAACCCCACAGGGCTCTATGGAGCCAAGACCTTGTGCCAGGAACAGGTACAAGCGTGACAACCTAAACGGTAATGGTCAGGCTTTCAACGTCCTAACGTCTCTGGACATGCAGAATCACGTCATTTAAATGATGCTACCATAGCCACTCCTCATCACACACAGAAACAAAAGTTCCATCCAGAAGCCACAGGGTGATGGAAACTGAGACCGAGACGCAGCCTTCCATCGGGAGCAAGTGGGCAGGAATGATTGAATCTTGACAGCTTCAGTAATGAATTGACCGGTTAATTAATTAACTAGGCCACCGCTTCTTCATTTGCTTAACCACTACTTTGTTCCAAACCCAGGAGAGAGTCCAAACTTCACACTCCAGCTGTGGTTTGAGGGACTCCGCCGTGCCTCGGTCCCCTGGCCCCAGCTCAGCTATCACACTGGAGCCTTTGTCTTCCTGGGACAGAGGCTGCCCCAAGCAGTCAACAACTTCAGCCATTCCTCCTTCTCCCACTGAGGATGGGCTGCCAAAAGCTCCCAAAAGCTCCAATCCAGGTGTCAACTCCACATTCGAGCTTATCAGTCAGTGCTTGGAATAAAAGACGCTTCATTCTCGAACACACACCTGAGGGGGGACTTCGCTCTGGTATGGATTCCTGTGAGCTTTCGGGCTGTGTCCCATCATGTCTGGAGCTGAGTTACAACAGATTTATGTCAAGGGCTAGTTGACAGTGCCATGCTGATCTGCCGCCAGCAAGTCGGGGCTGGTAGTGACGACTGACCCATCCAGAAGTGACATGCGGCCTCTGATGGGCCCCCAAACAGCAACTGCCTGCTGCTTACAGCTTTCATTCAAGGGAATGGGGACAGACAGGGGGAACACATTTCTGGAAAGTTAAACTGATGAAGGCCAGGCACAGTGGCTCGTACCTGTAATCTTAGCACTTTGGGAGGCCAAGGCAGGCAGATCACTCCAGGCTAGGAGTTTGAGACCAGCCTGGCCAACATGGTGAAACCCCATCTCTACTAAAAACTACAAAAACTAGCTGGGCATGGTGGCACACACCTATAATCCCATCTATTCAGGAGACTGAGGCAGGAGAATCACTTGAACCTGGGAGGCGGAGGTTTCAATGAGCCAAGATCATGCCACTGCACTCCAGCCTGGGCAACAGAGCAAGACTCTGTCTCTTTAAAAAAAAAACAAGGAATGGGGAGAAGACATACCTGGCCTTGGCAAAAATCAGAGGCACCATTTCTACCTCCACTGTACTTTGTCCCCCAAAATATCAAATACCAGACAAAAAGCTTGACGTACCTGAGGGTCTCTGGAAATGCAGAACTGGAATGCCCAAAAGAAGCAAGAATTCGTGATTCAAAGCCAAATCGTCTACATGAGTGAGGAAGAGCAACTAGTCTTTTAAGTTCCTATTTTTCTCCTGTACATTCTGTCTTCTGCAGCAAAGAGCTCAAAGCAGGGTGGGGTGACAGCAGCAGTCCCTACTGAAACACGCCACAGTGAACATCAAATGAAGAAGTCGGCTTGGAGAGCAAGGAGCGTTCATATAAGTAGGTGTGGAGAACACCCAGATGGAGGCCCCAGCTTCAGAATGCCTGCTCCAAGCCCTTACTTAGCAAATCATTTATCCCAGCTGAACGTGAACTTCCTCCACTGTAAAGTGAGGGAGGGGGTGGGGTGGGCGTAAAGAGGCCAACTCCATGAACTTCAAGTCTTCAAACTCCACACCCCTCTCCTGCAAGTCCAACAGCCAAATCAGTCTCAGGACGGCTTTGATGACAGCATGAATCAAAGGTGGAAACCTCAGCAGGAAATGTCAATGTCAGCCTCTGGCCACTTCTCTAGGTCCCAAAATGATTTTTTTTTATTTTTTTTTTTTTTTTGAGATGGAGTCTTGCTCTGTCACCCAGGCTGGTGTGCAGTGGCACAATCTCAGCTCACTGCAACCTTCGCCTCCCGGGTTCAAGCGATTCTCCTGCCTCAGCCTCCTGAGTAGCTGGGATTACAGGTACCCACCACCACGCCCGGGTAATTTTTGTATTTTTAGCAGAGACAGGGTTTCACCATGTTGGTCAGGCTGATCTTGAACTCCTGACCTCATGATCTGCCTGCCTTGGCCTCCCAAATTGCTGGGATTACAGGCATGAACCACTGCGCCTGGCTTTCTTTTTTCGTTTTCTTTTTGAGATGGAGTTTCACTCTTGCTGCCCAGGCTGGAGTGCAATGGCACGATCTTGGCTCACTGCAACCTCCAACTCCTGGGTTAAAGCAATTCTCCTGCCTCAGCTTCCTGAGTAGCTGGGATTACAGGTGCCCACCACAATGCCCGGCTAATTTTTGTATTTTTAGTAGAAACGAGGTTTCACCATGTTGGCCAGGCTGGTCTCTTAACTCCTGACCTTAGGTGATCCGCCCACCTCGGTCTCCCAAAGCGCTGGGTTACAGGTGTGAGCCACCGTGCCCAGCCCCAAAATGGCATTGTTTAATAAGACTGCTGATTGCGACTAATAAAAGCTATTAAAGATCTGTTCTAACCCTCAAAAGAATCCTGGTTTGGAAGGGAGGAAACCAGTATTTGTTGCTGGCCACCTACGTGCCAATCTGATGTTTTCATCTGCTAAGCCAACTGATGCCTCATAACCAATGTAGTGAGTTGAAGGATGACCTTTGAGAAGGTAAGTCCATGTCCTAAGCCTTGGAAACTAGGAATGTGACCTTATTTGAAGGAAAAGGTCTTTGCAAAGGTAATTAAGTTAAAAAGATCGAGGTTAGCTCATCCTGGATTTATGGTGGGCCCTAAATCCAGTGACAGGTGTCCTCACAAGAGGAAGACAGAAGGAGATTTTGAGACACACAGTGAGAACATGATTGCATGAAGACGGAGGCAGAGATTGGAGTGGTGCCTCTACAAGCCAAGGACAGCTACCAGAAGCTGGGAGAGGGGCGTGGAACCTGCCAACACCTTAATTTTGGACTTTTAGGCTCCAGAACTGTAAGAGAATAGATTTCTTTTGTTTTAAGCCAATGAGTTTACAGTAATTTGTTAGGGGTGCCCTAGGAAACCTAATACAACCATCATAGGAATGAGGTCAGTATCATCATTCCGATTTTACTGGTGATAAAACAGAGCCTCGGAAAAGCTAAATAATTTGTCCCAATTCACTAGGGGCCCCAGGCATGGCCACTGACAAACCTGCTATTGGCTCCATGGCACAAGCCACTTTTTTGTTCTAACATTCGTGAGTTCCGGTTCCTTCATTTTTGGACACAAGGAAAGTGAAATGAGTCATCCCAACATTGCAGCTTCACAGTGACAGGACCCCAGTCAGAATCCAGGGCTCCGGTACTGCTCAATGATGAACGATGGTGAAGATGTGCCACCTCCCGGAGCCAGCTATTTTAGGGGAGCCCATTTTATCATTGCCACAATTACCAAAATGTGGAGCATCACACTAATTTTCCCTTGCAGTAAATAGCTGAAAAGTCATGGTGTCAATTTTAATGAGGATCAAGCCAGGCTCCTAAAAGGGCTCCCATAAATGAGAGCATTTCCCTTACACACAACAATGGCTTGCTGTTTAATTCCAGAACACAAGAATGTCACTTAAATTACACGGCTTTTACATTAAAGTGCTTATGGGAACGCCTTTCCAAGGAAGAATTTCAATAAAAAGATCTCACCCATCTTGATGCTTCATAATATCTGAACCACGATCTATGTATCATAGCCACAAAAATAAAACCCCAAAGAATGTGGGCAAGAAAGGGACTTTGCTTGCACTGGGATAGGGTTTCTGATTTTCTGTGAAACAGAGAGGTGGCTGAAAAGCTGGTATCACACAGCAGTGTATCACATTTGGGCCTGTGGGCTACCAGAAATTCACTGCTTAAGCCTGAATCCTTTTTGTTTCCACTTGCTGAGATGTTCAGAATGACTGCCAACCCTGTACGTCTACATGAGCCTCTTTAGCTGACTCAATTCTTATTTTATTAGTGCTTCGCAAAGCAATTACTAGGGTTTTGAGCAGAGATGAGAGTATTTCACACTTCCATCTTTACTGAAAATGTCTTATACTCCACTGACTTTTGGCTTCTATTTATAAAGAAGGTTCAAGGCTTGGAAAATTATTGGAGTTGAGCTTTAATGGATATTCCCAACCAGCATTGTGTCATTATTGGCCCGTGTTTAGCTGGGCGATCTCCCAAATTTGTGACATAATCAGGCCTCTCTCTGCATTACTCCATACACTCCACGCTCTCTCTACATTACACCACTGAATCATACGCTCTTTTCAACAAGACTGATTGCCAGGGGATTAACATTAGACAGCACAATTCCATTATTCAGCAGCCCAATCCAAATCCCAACCCTAAACTCTAAGAGAGACTTCAGGGCTTCACAGGGATGAGCTGCCAGAAAGCTCAAAGGGGAGGTGGGGTGAGGGGCTTTTGAATGTTTTACATAACAACTCAACCTAAAACTTGCTGTAAGCAAGAGCCCAGACCGGAGTGGCCGCGATCTGACTCCACAATGCCTGGAATGGCCCCAGCCCAGCCTAATGAATGATTTGTAGACCTATGCAAAGCTATAATCCCAAAAGACTGCTACAGCACAATTATTTTTTCCCACAATAAATTACTTAATTTCAAAATTAGGTATTTAGAACGTTTAGCCCAAAATCTAACTCTCTTTCCCTAAATAGAAATGTTTTTATGTCACATTCAGTATACACAAGAACCCAGGTAAATGCCAAGCCATAGGCTCTTTGATCAATGGATTCATAGTGTATCAACGCCAAAATAAATGTTAACCATTTTCTTCTCATATTTGAGTGTTACTTCTCTTTTTGTTTGTTTTGTAAAATATCTGAACATAGTAATTTCCACTAAGAAACACGCCACAAATATCTCCATGGGGAAAGAGTTCTAAAACTCACTCTTTTATGAACATCTATAGTATCAACATTATTCAAGGACCTATCAAATTTTGCCTGAAGGCTTCTGAAGAACAAAACTCAAATCTTCGAATAAGCACTATTTTTCCTGAATGCTTATATGCAAATGAAAGTAATGGCTATACCATGCTTTCTAAGGCAGAGTGTCTTGCAGATCCAATTCCATTTAACTTGACAGAAAATCAAAATAGTTTTGTTTACTTTTCAGTTAACCTAAAATTTTCATTAGCCAAATCTTTGCAATGTGGTTAATCAAGCTTTTGGATTATTAGTTAGTGGCTTTTTGGGCAATTTCAATATCTATGGGGTCTCTCTCTTCAAAGATATTTTGTTGAAGGAGACCCACATGTGAGATGATACTAGGGACACACACAACCGGCAATAATGCAGGAGACACTTTGTTTACAGAGGCACAGTGGGTGGTGTGGGCTTGTGGAATTACCAACAGTCACATTACAGCAAAACGTGAGTGTGAACTGAGTTAAGTCTGTAGCAGAAGTCAGCAATCTGCATTTAGGGAGGGCAAACCAAAAGAAAGGGCTCATGGTGGCAGGTTGAAAGTCATGGCACATGACAGGAAAGAGAAAAGATGGCCCCTACATGGAAAGGATCTTAACTTGCCATCCTGCAACAGTGAAATATGTCTTAGGTAGAGTTCCATATGTTAGCAATCCTCCAAGACAGAGAAACATCCTTTCTCCATTAGTTACAACAAAGCCCCATCATCACAGGCAAAACTTGGGAAGAAATTTGAGTTTCCAAGACAACAGGCTTGGTGGTCTCCAATGTTTAATTAAAATGGCCTACTTATCTGTGCACTCTGACAAAAATGTATTTATAAGCTCATATACATGGTTCCCTTTGCACAGAGGAAATAGCTGCCAGGAACAGACACTGAACTGGTACTGTCTAATGACTTTGTGATGGAAGTGAAGGGCCCTCAACATTCACCTTTTTCCAGCCAACCACAGGCTCAGTCCTCAGACCTTTTCCTTTACTCTTCAGCTGGCGTTCTACAGTTGCCCTGTTGGGGAAATGATGCTTCTCTTTTAAAACCAAAGGTCTCCTACAGCACATCTGCACCCTTTTCACCTGCCCAGTTAACATTTTCAGAGCAATCTCAGCTTCCAGAATGTCAGACATTTCATACCACGTCCACTTTACACAGATGACGCTTGGGAACCATGAGGATCATGCAAAGCTCATAAACCCTGGCTGCCTGGAAAACAGAATATTGTCAGATGACAGAAGCAGCCTTCTAAAATGATAGTAGAAAGAATAAGAACGAACCAATTCTCCTGAAACTTTTGGGAGAAACAGGACTTAACGTTCACGCTTTCAAACAAGTCAAGCAAGAACGGGCTGGTGTGTAGCCGCCACACGAGGAGAGGCAAACTCACCCACAACATCCAGGTGGTACGTGTGATTGATGGACCCGTATTCATTCTCCACCACACAGGTATAATTTCCCTTGTCAGATGGGACCACGCTTTCCATAATGAGGCTCCAGTGCTGGTTTCGTACCTGAAAAGACCAAAGCAAAGGCGGTTATTTAACAATCCTAGCACAGAATACCAAGTACCGTGCTTTCTTGATTTAAAAAGAAGCTGAAGGAGGCAAGGAAGGAATAGAAGAATCACCTAAATTCTAAATGGATAACTGTCACAAAGAATCATGAGAAATGAAAACCATCATCATCATCATGGTGAACACCTGTGAAGCAAATATTGACACATTCAGATGTGCAGAGGTATTCAGCAGTGTAGACCATGGGCCTGTTACCATTGTGGATTTGAGGGTTCCTCCAGGAGAGGCCAAGTGGCCAGGAAGCCTGAACACCAGCCAGCCTGGTGCCAATGGCCACGGGCAGGCAAGCTACCAGTTTGCGCATCCACTGGGAACCTTCAGCCTCTATGGCATCACAGAATCATCTAGAACTAACACTAGTGAGCACTTACTGTATGCCAGGCACTGCTCCAAGACCTCTGTCCTGCCTTAGCTAATTCATTTCTCCTAAGGAGCTCATAGTTCTCAGATGTTGTCTGGATGTCTCAGGAAGTTTCAGCTGGAAACATAGGTCTGCCCTTCCCATGTCTGGTGGTGGCTGAATAGATACACACGTTCCTCAGAGAAATACCCAGAATTCCAAATATGGGAGCAATGAATCCTTACAAAACTCAAGTTGTATATCAGTCTGTTCACAAACTTCTTGAGACTTTTCAAAGATAAGCAGCACATGTGAAAATCAGCTACTGTGACTCCTACCCAAGGTTCTGTCAATACACGAAGAGATGCCATTCTAATGTTCTCCCCCTGCTTTTCAAATATTTCCATAAACTTAAATGTTCAAACATGCGTGAGTTTTCCTTACTACAAAACGTAACATCTCGTATCTTCAGGGTTCAAGGCTTTAGTATTTCTATCTGAATCCAAGTCACTCTCTATAGGTGTTTTGGACAAGGCACTCCAGTGAAATGAAGTAAAAAAATAAACAGTCAAGGCCTACTAACCTCAGCTATCATTTCAGGAATTTCAACTGACCTTCTGAGCCATGCCCTGGGCACTGCAAGTATTTTGGGTTAATCACGTAAAAAATGAATACAGGCAGTGCATTTGCAAGCACATGAGTGATACAAGAAACTAGAGAATAAAGAAAATCATCTCGTAACCACTCCATTATAAAAACAGGAGGGCAGAGCAGCTGTCCACTTTGCAAAGCAGCACCAGTGATTAGCCTGCCAACAGAGTTAAGAGATGCGAGGAGCACGCTGGAGAGCCACGATTTTCATGTCAGCCATTGAGTTCTGTGCAAGCCACGACTGCAGGGTGGAGTTACTGCTGCTGAGTTCTAAAACCAGGTCGCTGTTCATCACCGACAGTCTTAGAAAGGATCACTGGGTGAAGGTTGGCCTCTTTCCTCCTTAACAGAGTACAAGCAGTGAGTTAAGACAGTTCTGGACAGTCACTTTGCTCGGCTGCTGCAGTCACCAACAACTATGAAGGCTGTTTCAGAGTCTAAACAGCCTGGAGCTGGTGATGGGAAACTGATCCTCACTGTCGCAGGTAAAATGTCTGGCAGTAAAATGAATCTATGGGCATCTGATCGACCGTGGAGAGTCTGTACTGTACTCTACATCAAAGACTCGCTTTCTGCTCTTGGTTGAGCCATAGACTTAACAGGACCCAAACAAGATGCTACTGCGTCTCCCCTTAGAAGAGATAAGCACCTTCCATTCAGAATGTGTCTTCTGGAGGAGAAGGAGATATGGATGCTAAATCTTCCAGCGCAATGAGAATTCCCTACATAAATCCTGGATCCCTGGGTGCTACGATGGTGTCGTCATGCTAAGAGCATGGGACACGTAGGTATAAGCTCCTTGATTTTACTTGAAGGTCACAGACCCAAAAGGAGACCCTCCCTTCACCTCAAGCTCTCAGGGGTAACAGAAATGATTCTCTCTTTGCCTATGGGGAACCAGTCATGTGGCAGGTAACTTAGGGAGGTGGCCATGGGTCTCCACGTTGCCAAGCCATGTAATCCAGCATTTATCCCTGCTGTAAATACTCAGTTCTTTGAGCCCCCGCTCAAATGTCATGCCCATAAGCCCTTAATCATGGCTAGTGCCTGTCTCTGGACCCCATTCAAACTGTCAATGTCTTTCTTGTGCCTGGATCCAGATTTGGCACACAGAGTATTCCAAATGGAGCTGAACCTGAACTGCACAGGGAGGGACATCGCCTGACTCAGCTGAGACATTAAATCTTGGCATATGTAGCTTGGCTCACTGCTCCCTCTTTTTAACCCCAGGGGATATGGTCAGCTCGAGTCTCTCACTGGGGCCATGGCATTCCGTGCAAGATCCCTCTTCAAGAGCACGTGCTCCCTGAATATTTACTTCCTGGAGATGCACTACAAATATTAATAAGTTAACGTTTGTAAAATGTTTTTACAATGAGAAGCACAATTACCAAACAGGGTGCTTCTGTCCATCCAGAAATCTTGGTACTAGATCAATATTGCCCCATGCAGTGCTGTTAATATTTATTTTCTTACACCATTGCTCCAGTATTTGATTTATTGACCCAAATTTTATGAGCTGTAGCATTTTCCAAATGGATGCCCTTCAACGCCACCAACAGTGGGACTGCTGGACACTTTTGTAGGGGATATCCTACCACTGATTAGTGGTTGCTTAATAGCCAGCTAAGAAACTACAATAATAACTTGATAAAGATGGCAAACAAAAGCACAAAGCTTGGGGGTTTTTTCATTACTCTATTTTCATATGGAGATTCAATATAAACCTAAAGAAATGACTCTTCTGATGACGTAAGATATACGATGCATGTTTCTAAATTCCTCAGATTTTCAGTGCTACAATTCTTTTGCCAGTTAGGCCAAATGCACATACACCATCTTTGCTTTCAGAGAAGAGGGAATGTAAATACCCAATAAACATATGAAAAGATGCTTAACCTCATTAACGATCAGGGAAATGCAAATTAAAACAATAATGAGACACTGTTATTCACCAGCTGATTAACAAAAATTAGAAGGATCAGTGTTATTCAGTACTTGGTGAATGTATAGGGAAATAAAAGATTCCAGTTGAGAATGGGAACATAAATTGAGAAAAACCTTTGTGTAAAATAACTTGCTGGTACCCATTAAAATTAGCAGCACACATTTTTTTGACCCAGTTAATTCTACTTCTAGAAAGCTAGCCCACAGAAAATGGCACAATTACTTCAAGGCACATGAACAAAACTGCTGCTTCAAGCACTGCTTGTAAGAGCAAAAAACTGTCAAGGAGAGAGACATTAAGAATGTATAGTACATCCTGTATGAACTAATGAATTGTTCATTCAAACAGCGTAGTCTATAGTCATAAAAAAGAATGAAGCATTATGTCCAGACCTGGTAAGGTGTCATTAAACAGTTATTGATAAATGAAAAACAATTAATTTGTGATTCCAATTTATTAAAAAAAAAAAAAAAAAAAAAGCAGACACATTTACCACCCTAAAGATGCATATAGAACTGAAAGTATAAGCCTGACTATAAACATAGCTAAAGTCAGAAAGAAAATATACCAAATTGTTAGCAATGTACCTCATATAATTAAGCACTGGGATTACGGGTATTGTTTACTTTTTTCTCATTTCTACCTTTCAAACAAACAGAAATCTCAACACACACAACAACAAAAAATATAATAAAACAGCTCCTTAGATAATCATTCAATAGTAGCTACCTCCTGCAGAACCAATGGATCTGGCAAAACAAACACAAAAGCCAGAGACGGAAGAAATTCTGCACCAACCAACACAAGACTCTTTCTTTCCTGCTCATGGCCAAATCTTTGTGGAATTCATCATTATTTTTCATCTGCCAGTAACAGAACAGGAGAGCATGGGCTTCAAAACCATGTTCACTAAAGACTTTTTAAAAATAACATTTCAATATTGAAATAAAGCAGATTGAAGCAAAATGTTCTAAACTCCCAAGTGTAATACAAAAAGCGGATTCCATGAACATTCCACACCCTAAACACACAAAGACACAAGGTGGCCCAGACAGGTTTTTCGGAATTCTTCTGTTACCTTCATTCCCCCAAAATGCCTATTAAATCCCAGGCTACCCTCAGGTGACAACTGGGAATGTAGATTTAGTTTGTTGACACCAAAACACCAAAGTGAAAGGTGAAGGGTGAAAGGTTAAAGACCCAGGCTGTCACCTGGATATTTACCTTCCACATTGCAAAAAAACCCAGACATTTCCAAATACCCAGGTGTTAGATAACAAGCAGAATAAACATCCAGAAGGTGATAGAAAGTTTTACTCTGTGCCAGGTAGAACACTGTGTCCATGTGATATCAGAAAGATATTCCCAAGCCTTTCTCCCACCAGTACCAGCACCCAATTTACCCAGGAAGACAGCAATCTCTTGTAATCCCGGCCTTCACACAGGCACCCACCCCATGAACAGATCAGTTCTTTCAACAGATGAGTTGCCATTAAAATCCAAAAAATATGCCAGGTATGGTGGCTCATGCCTGTAATCCCAGCACTTTGGGAGGCCAAGGCGGGCAGATCATTTGAGGCCAGGAGTTCGAGGCCAGCCTGACCAACATGGTGAAACACCATCTCTACTAAAAAGATAAAAATTACTCAGGCATGGTAGCAGGTGCCTGTAATCCCAGCTACTCAGGAGGCTGAGGCAAGAGAATCACTTGAACCTGGGAGACAGAGGCTGCAGTGAGCTGAGATTGTGCCACTGTACTCCAGCCTGGGTGAGAGAGTGACACTCTGTCTCAAAACAAAACAAAAAACCAAAAATTCATAAAATCTTACTCTCCCATCCCAGCTCCCCACTTTCAGCAGGTGCCTGGGGGACTTGAAACCATCCTTTCTGAAAGCGTTTGTGCCAACTAAGCTTGCATGTCAAGGACAGAGGTACTTGCTGTTGCTCACCACCACGCAGATGTGGAGGCAAACGCCTGTTAATGCTTAAACTCCAACATTGATACATGAAGTTTGCTTTTCAGGAGGTGTCCAGAGAACAAGGCCGGGCAATCTGATCCTCGGGAACAGTGGCAGAAACTCTTCCCTCTACTCAGTAAACAACCACTGGATCTCTCTGGAGGAGGTGGGAAGTGAATCACAACATGCCATGTTTTCTTAGATGCTCGTTGCTTGTAGGTGCTCGCAAAGGTGGCTGCGGCAGGACATCCACCGCCTGTTCAACCTAGCTCTTTAAAAATGTCACGATCTTCCCCATTTTTGCTATTGCAAAACAGACAAATGCCATATGGTCCTGCAATTCCACTCCTAGGTATATACCAGAGAAACTTATAGCAAGGACTGGGACAGACACTTGTACATCAATTGCTACATTATTCACAATAGCCAAAAGGGAGAGGCAACCCAAGTGATCATCAGCAGATGAATGAACAAAATGTGGTATATCCATACAATGGAATATAATTCAGCCATAAAAAGGAATGAAGTTTTGATTCCTGCTACAATATGGACGGAACTTCGTTAAGTGAAATAAGCCAGACACAAAAGGAAAAATATCCTGATTTCACTTATATAAGATACACAGAATAGGCAAATTCATAGACACAAAAAGTAGGTTAGAGGTTACCAGGTGCAGTGGGGGAGGGGAAATGAGTACTTACTGCTTAATGGGTACAAAGTTGCTGTTTGGAGAGATGAAAATGTTTTGAAAATAGTGGTGATGGTTACACAATACCGTGAATATAATTAATGTCTACTAAACTTGATAATGACTTAAACAGCAGATTTTAGGTTATGCATATATTACCACAATAAATGTGAAAACCTCATAACCAGCTGGGCACAGTGTCTCAAGCCTGTAATTCCAACACTTTGGGAGGTTGAGGCGGGAGGATCGCTTGAGCCTATGCGTTCGAGGCCAGCCTAGGCAACAAAGTGAGACCCCCGTCTCTGCAAAAAATTTAAAACTTAGCCAAATGTCGGGCCATGCACCTGTGGTCCTAGCTACACAGGAGGCTGAGGCAGGAGGATCACTTGAACTCAGGAGGTCAAGACTGCACTGAGCCATGTTCGTACCACTGCACTCCAGCCTGGGCAATATTAGAGGGACTCTGTCTCAAAAATAAACAAATAAATAACCCACAGAAGTCTTGGAAGTTGGAAGAACAGCATCATATCCCCAACTTTGCTCTCAAGAGTATACCTTGGGCTAGACCTTTGCATGCTTTTGGGGAGCCATTACTTTCATTATGTTTCTCGTTCAACAACGACAGTGTTTTTACAAAACATGGAACTACATTTGAAGAAAGCAGTTTAGCGAGAGCATAAATTCTGGTGCAAAACCACCTGGGTCCAAATGGCAGCTGTGCGACCTATGAGGTAGGTGTAGGGCAAGCCCTCAAATGAAAAAGGGCAAAATAACAGTGTCTGCCTCTTTGGGCTGTGGAAGGACTGAGCAACTTGCTCCATGGGAGGCACCTGGAAAGTCACGATGCAGGGGAGCAGTCCATAAACGTTGGTTAATACAAACGTATGCCTGTGTCCTCATCAAGGACCGCTTGATCTGGGATTAAAGCTGAAATGTCTTCGCTGCAAAAAATCTCCGTAAAGTATAAACATGCTGATAAGTACATTAGTCATGATTTCTCCCCCTAAACATACTTGAAGATTAAGCATAACATTTGCATCAAAAAGTCTTTAAAATGACATCTAAGTAACTAACCTAGAAAATGTAAATCTAATTAACCTATGCTTCAAAACAACCAGTTTAGTAGTGATTATAATAAAAGTTTTTAAAATCATCTTTTCTGAGATCTGAAATAAACTTGGTTCATGCTCAATAATGCTTCACTCTCTGCTGAGGGGTCCAGGGGAACCTGAACCCCTGTAATACCTGGTGCTGAGGGCTTCTGTGCCAATTTCACAGTCACGTTGAATAAGCACTCTCTCCTGCAGTTTCTCTTGGTCTATGTTCTTAGGCACTTCGAAGTGGCATAAAAGATGGTTTTTAAGAATCCCCTATGCCTAAATCATTACCTAAGAAGGAGGTGAGAACTGAGGTGGTCTATTAATTATCTCAGCCAGCTTCTTGCTTTTCAGCATTAAATTGCAATAACTGTCCTGAGCCCTGTGAAATATCTAGCCATAAAAAAATTTTTTTTTTAAATTATTTAAAAAAAAAAAAAATCTGTGCTGTTGTTTAAGAAGAGAAATGGCTGATGCTACATGATGGTGATGCTATTAAATTACAGTTCTCAGAGCCTGAAGGGATCAGGATTATTTACCCAATCTTCTAATTTTAAGGCAGGGAATTCTGAGGCACAGAGAGCTGAAAAAATGTGCCCATGGCCAAGACTGATGTAAAAGCCCAGGAATAAGTATGATTAGAGAGATAGAGTTATGATTCAAGTCCAGCTTTACTATAATATCAATCACACATTAATAACATCCAGCAAGACTTTGCTCACATACTTCAAAAATAATAATTTGATTCTCAATCACCTAAGGATGGTTCAGCATGGGTTCTCTGATAAACAACACTGAACTGCAGAATACCAAATCGTTCTACTGGTCATTCGAATGAAAATGAGCTTTCTGTCCCATTTCATAATTCTCTTTGACTTTGTTTTGTTTTTCTTTTTTTTATCCTCCCTCCTCCCTGTATTGACCACACATGCATGCCATTTCAAAACAAGCTGTAATGCAGGGGACGGGGCCAAGGTGCCTGATCCATAAACAGGTAGGAAGAATGAGATGGACAGGCCACCAAAGCGCAATCATAGTTTATGGAATGAGTAGATTTATAAAGGAAAAAGAAAAATTGCAGAAATAACACACATTTGTTTGAAGAAGCTTTTCAGGTCTTTGCTTTCTGGAAAAATGTATCTTGGAAAACTTGACATTTTGCTTCTTCATTAAATAAACTGGCAAATGGTCCAGGTGTGGTAGCTCACGCCTGTAATCCCAACCACTTTGGGAGGCCAAGGAGGGTGGACCACTTGAGGTCAGGAGTTCTAGACCAGTATGACCAACATGGTGAAACCCTGTCTCTACAAAAAGTACAAAATGAGCTGGGCGTGGTGGTGGGCACCTGTAATCCCAGCTACTTGGGAGGCTGAGGCAGGAAAATCGCTTGAACCCAGGAGGCAGAGGTTGCAGTGTGCCGAGATCATGCCAATGCACTCCAGCCTGGGCAACAAGGGCAAAACTCAATCTCAAAAAATAAAAATAAAATAAAGCAAAGTGGCAAATGGACAGGAGTCAGGAACGGATCAGTTAGATGTCAGGCCCTCTGAGTTTCAATTAGGTCTCTTTGCTTTTGGAGAAGTGGTGAGGAATGAAAATGACAATACAGTTCCCTCAAGTCAAATATTCAAAGGTACCTCTTTTTTTTCTTTTCTTCTTTCATTTTCTTTTTTGTTTTTTTGTTGACAGAGTCTTGCTCTATCATCCAGGCTGGACTGCGGAGACACAGTCAAGGCTCACTGCAGCCCCAAACTCCTGGGCTCAAGCAATCCTCCCACCTCAGCTGCTTGAGTAGCTGGAACTACAGGTGAGTACTACCACGCCCAGGTAATGGTTTAAACTTTTTGCAGAAATGGGGGTCTCACTATGTTGCCTAAGTTGGTCTTGTGCTCTTGGCCTCAAATGATCCTCCTGCCTCAGCCTCCCAAAGCACTGGGATTACACTGCCACTGCGCCCAACCCAGAGGCACATTTCTTTAAGATTACATAGGTAACGAAAAAAATATCAGAGGGAAAACCCAACACCAGGGACCATTCCCCCCAAAGGCTGCCCTGGTCAGGCCCCAGTAAGGACTCTCCGAGGCAAGAGCAGGCCACAGCCAGCCAGGGAGTTCCCCATCGGGGAGGCCCACAGGTGGGAATGAGCCTCTTTTGAGCTCCAGTGACTCCAGGACCTAGGGTTGGCTTAACACAGTAGCAAAGATGATGCCTTAGGTAACTAAAGGAACCTTCCCAGGAGATGAGAAATGTGTCTTTCCTTTTCAAGCCCCAGAAGCCCTTGGGACTCAATGGAATTTCTAAGAGTTTCTGGCATCTCTAAAATGAACGTTCAATGCCACTGCTGTTGTGAAAAGCCCTTGATCAACCTAGGCTGACCACTTCTGCAACTAGTGGGCCAATCTTCCAGGCCACCCCACCCCACCCCACAGCCACAGCCTTTCTCCACCAGAGAACCATAAGGGCGAGGACCATGCCAGCACACTGTATCCAAGGGTGTGGTCTTCTCCTGCTTTTGGCCTTTTTTTTTTTTTTTTTTTTTTTTGGTAAAGCAAAATGTATTTTAGGTTTTTGTCCCGCACACTGAAATTCCATTTCTTTTTCCCTCCAAAAACGGCACAACGTGACACAACAAAATCACTCTGGTCATCTGCACTCCACAGGGGCAGGCTAAAGGCTTTCTGCTGAGAGTCCTCATTTTGCTTTTAGAACATAGGTGCTCTCCGTCTAGCAGAATGTTGGCATCAGTAATTAACACTGAACTGCACCTGTTAAAAATCAAGCAGCATTTTCTCATTAGGCCCCGTTAGTCTCTTAGCATATTTGTAATCACTAATTCAGATTTGCAAAAAGCTCCTTCCCCATAGTAATGATGTCGGTTCCATTTATTTTGAGCCCAGGGGTCTCTGGAGCCTCATCAGCTCCTCTTTGTACTTATTTACAAGGCTGTCTTAATTGACGAAATTAGTTAACCACCAGGATTTTGACCACCATTCTCAAACTCAGATTGTATTTAAATAAATCATTGGAACTGCATCAATTATGTGAGTTTCAGAAAGGATTTGGTGGTTAAAAACAATCCCAGGGGCTGTTTAACTCTTCCTTTCTAACCAGCATCCCCCCATGAAATCCTTCACTTTTTTTTTTCTTTTTTCAAAAAGATTTCTTTTAAAAGGGCCAACCTTTCAATCTCATGGTATCTGGTCTAAGGACTGAACTAAGAACAGAAGGACAAATCACCCCCCTGCCTCTTGCTTCCACCACCAAGTAGGAGTTGTGAAAACCAACCAAAGTATTTCTACTTCCAAGCTTCAACAGTACCCAGCTGCTAGCAGATCTGCCTCATAACTGTTTCACATGTTCACTGCCCACCATGCGTTACTAGAAACTTACTCATAGGCAGTCTCCATTTTCCCCTGAATTTTAGCCTCTAGATGTTAATTTCTAAGTGTTAAAAAGGCAAAAACTTTTGCAGAAGCAAATAATCTTTTAAAGATGAATAACTGTCTATGGGATTTCAGAAAAGGGCTCCAGGGCATTTTTAGGCAGAAAGGAGGCTCATTTACCCACAGTAATGATGGAGTTAAGTGATGCTGGTGTGTTAAAGACACGTGAGACACAGTCCTGGATGTCCCACTGCTGCTACTGAGGAATCCTCCCCACCTGGCTCTAAAGGACCTGAGGTCTGAGCTAAAGAGCGTCTTCTATTCCTCCCACCGTCAATTTTCCCAGATGGGTTCCAGTGATCCCCACGTCTCCTGGCATTCAGGTCCTTGGGCAAACTCCTCCCTAGGGTCTTGCTTGATAATGGAAAAAAGCAAAAGTGGTGGCTGTCCCTTCCAACACTGGGCTACAAAAGGCTGTGACTTCTGTGATCCTGCTCTCATTCTCTCTCTCTCTCTCTCTGGCTTCTCCTTTGCTCTGATGACAGCAGCTGCCCTATGAAGAGGCCCGCGTGGCATGGAACAGTGGGCAGCCCCCAGTCAACAGTCAGTGAGGAACTGAGGCCCTCTGCAAGGAAGTGAATCCTAACAGCAACCACATGAGCAGTTCCTTCCCCAATTAATCCTTCCGATGAGACCTCAGCCTCAACCCTTCCTTGCTTACAGTCCTGTGAGACAGCTGGAGACGGAAGATCCAGCTAAGCCACACCTTCATTCTTGACCCAGGAAACAGTGAGGTGGTAAATGTTGCTTAAAGCTACCATACCTCGGGGCAATTTATTATGCAGCAACAGGTAACTAATATGCCCACTTATGTTCCAAATGCATCAGAAAATTTCATCATTCCTTCAGTCCTCTTCATATGCTCAATTATTACAGTTCTCTCCTTCCATACTAAATAATTTGGAAATTCCATCTCTCTTTCTGAGACACCTCTCCTTCCAACTCAGACCTGAATCCTTTCCTGACCTCCTTTCTCCTTGTTATTCCAAATAGCCAATATCACCTTTCCATGCACATCCATGGGATGCAACATGTTCCTGCAACTTCAACCAAACCTGTGTCCTTCCTGTTGCCAGAGTTCTCCTCTGCCTCCCCTCCAAGACTGGACTAGGAGCTCCTCAGAACTGGAGCCATCCCTCACCCTCTCATCTCCCCAGAGCCCAGGAGGCTGTCTGGCACACAGGGTGCTCAAAGTCTGCTAAGTGGATGAACAAAGGCTAGAAGGAGCATGCACAGGCATCTGCAGGGAGACAGCTGCCAATTTCAAACTCCCTAGGGAGTGATGAGACTAAATTTCATGGCATTGTGTGATGGGCACTTCAGAATCCTTCAAGGAGGACAGCAGATTGCTGCTGTCATCTCCATGCACTCTCCCTTAATGCTTCATATTTCATACCCCAGTCTCTAATCCAAGTCCCCTCACTATTCATGCAATCCTGCTCTGACAGGGAAACTATACTGACGCTTCTCAAATTCCACACCCGTTTTAGTTTTATACACTATAAAGCATATAGAAAACAGACTCTCAACTTTCGACCCTTCTGTTATTAAACTCTCCTCATATGAAGAACAACACAAATGGGAATTGTACTTTAAAATTACATGCAAGTCCAGGGTAATATTTTTTGTTAATATCAAACCCTGACATGGGCAATTGTGACAATTATTGATTGTTGTTAAAGTATTCCTTCTAATTTCTGCTAACTTTTGAGCACTTTAAAAAGATAAACAAAAATGTAGGGCGGGGCATGGTGGCTCACACCTGTAATGCCAGCACTTTGGGAGGCTGAGGCAGGCAGATCACAAGATCAGGAGATCAAGACCACCCTAGATAACACGGTGAAACCCTGTCTCTGCTAAAGGTACAAAAAATGAGCCAGGTGTGGTGGTGGGCGTCTGTAGTCCCAGCTACTCGGGAGGCTGAGGCAGGAGAATCACTTGAACCTGGGAGGTGGAGGTTGCAGTGAACCAAGATCAGGCCACTGCACTCCAGCCGGGTGACAGAGAGAAACTCCATCTCAAAAATAAATAAATAAATAAACAAAAATGCAAGGAATGTGATGTTCTGAAAGCATAATTCTACCTTGTAGCCTCCAATGCGATGCTCCTGCTTAAACTCCTTCCCGTTTTTCAGCCACCGCATGGTTGGTGTTGGGTTACCCCCCGCTGGGCAGCGAAACTTGACAGTGTTGGCCGCAGGCACAGCATGGAGCCGCTTTTCCATCTTTTCTGTGTTGGTCCAGTAAGGTGCTCCTGTTTGGGAAAACAATATTAGAATGTATACCGACGGACAGCTTCCCCTCCATGAGTAAACTCCAAACAGGTTAGATCATTTCGCTTTGCATGTAAATGATAAGCTATTTTTAAAATCTTTGGGTAATATTTACATTTGGAAAATATTTTCAGAAGTCTAATCCAGCTGGCTGAGCAGAAGGTCCCAGAGAGGGACGGTTCACGTCTACTAACGGGGGGGGGAAAAAAGTGTTTGAGGCCCCTTCTCTCTCTTGTTCTTGATGCCAGAAAATCACTTCACGCCAAATCATGTTTTAAAATGCTACTTTATATACATATGAACAACGTATACAACTGCGACAGCTAAGTCCTCCAAAAATATATCATTTTGGATTGCCACACCTATTAAATGGTCACATACACACACTAGTTAAAAACAAGTTGTCCTCAAAAGCCCTATCAACTTATCCACTGGTGCCTTATTTTAAAGGGCAATCAATAGTATAAATTATCATTCTAATATAATAAATAAGCCAGAGAGGCATTCATACATTTCTCAGAACTTATATACAAACAGACAAACAAAAACTGTATCACTAAATACACATTAACTTTTTTATTTAAAAAAATTATTTCCAATGGTGGTTATGAATACCATAACCCTACCACCCACTAATGATAACTTAAGAGGAAGCTACCAATTAAATATGTTAAAATTATGCCCTCCAAATATCCCTGAAAGTCATAAATACAAGTGACTTTTTAAACTCAAGAAAAAAGTTTTAAATCACCAAGCAAAGTGTATTTTATCTAAATAAAAGCCACAACCTCAAGCCAGAATACCACTGTAAATTCTTCATGCCTGCTAATAGTGGCTAATGACTACTACTGACTGAAAGCCTCTGCTTTGCCAAGCACTGCTCAAAGAGTTTTTACATGTCAACACATTAATCTTCACACCAATTCAATGAGAAAGGCACTATCATAATCTTGGCTTCCAAGCGGGGAAACTGAGGCACAGAGAAGTTACATAACCTGCCAAAAGCCATGAAGCTTGGAAGAGGTGCAGCCAGGATTTGAACTACATCAGCCTGATGCCAGAGCCCACTGTCTTCAACCCTACTCTCCACTGCTAGGAAGATGCAGCTTCTCCATGAGGTTGGAATCCGTACCTTCCACCATTCTGATGTTTAAGGCTAAAGTCCGGGAAAGTCAGCCTGGGTCAAGGCACATGTCCTCCTTTTTTCCTGTCCAGAACCTCTACCGTACAGCAATTTAACTTTTCACATACATGTTTCTGTCTTAGCAAAGTGGTAACCAAAATCCCTGTATTCCTCTGAAACAGCCACCAACAGGACCTTGAACATTCTAGAAGGCTAATTCATAACTGTGCTTATTTCTGATGAAGGCTAGACTGAACAACAGCACACACACTTCACAAACCCAAGGTAAAATGGCCCTAGGCAGGGACTTTGTCTCTGATGCATATTTAGAAGTCTCCTCTATTCTATGGGTGTAGAGCACAGTCCCTGGGGGATAAGGATCCCCTTCACTTAGCTAGACTCTCAGGATACAATTAGGAATTGAAATGATTGCATCCAAACACCTACCCCAATTAGCCTTCACGCTTACTCTTGAAACCTGTTGTCAAAGGTAGGGCTGAGATTTCTTTACAAGGGCAGGCTCTATCTTTATCCCTGTGCTTATCTAAGTGTCAAAGTGATGGGATTTAGGTGCATCCATATGATGCTAAAACAGTGGGAAGAGGGGCAAAACTATAGAAGCTGGGAGGGAAGAAGAGGAAGGAGAAGAAAAAAGGAACAGGGACTGAATTCTTTCATTTGAATCCAGTTGCATTTGCAACCTGGGTAGCCATTGGCTTTGGGTGTTGAATGCCTATAAACGCACCTATTCTTTTGAAGGTTCACCAGGGAGTACTTGATTCCTATTCATCACAAGACTCTCAGGGCCTGGCATATACTGAAACAATTTCAACAATCTTTCATTTTAAAAGCTTCTACTTAGAAAAATCCATGCACAGCCACAGTCACTAAAAAGAAACCATTGAGAGCACAAAACAAATAATGAGCTTTGTCACTACACAAAGACGTTTACAAATCTGACCTAAATGGAAAGCATACCTCATGCTGTCAGGTGTCTGCACTCATGTCATTTGTTTAAGTAAACACAATAGCCTATTCATAAGAATTAGCTAAATATTAATGCAGTAACTCTTTCAGATCGCATCAATTACTACTGAGCTGATCCTGTGGAATGTCTTTTCCTTTTTACATAAAAGAAATCAACAGATATGTGCTTACATACCATTAGGCATGATTTTTATGTTCCCTAAAAAAAAGTGGGATTTAGCTGAAGGAACTAGGAATGTTGTTCTTTTCTGCCCTCACTGGGCCAAGCCATGGGTGAGACTGTAACAGCACAGGGACCGCCCCAGACCACGCGCACCTATGCAGGCCTGACCTGCGGCAACAGCAACAGCACACGGGCAACCCGCACCTTTGTCTTGGTGCCTCAGGAGTGATTTAAGGACTAAGGTGAAATAATTTTGCTGGAATTTCTGGCAGGTAGCCACTTCCCTGGGGGTGATATTTCAATCATCAAAGCTACACCTATAAAATCTGCTTCTGCAAAACAGAGACACAGCCGTACAGCAGGATATGGGCACAGGGCTGCTCATCTAAGTCTCAGAGATCCAAGGTCGGGGGGCACCATAAAAAATCCAGGCACAACCCTCCGCCCAGGCTCCCCTGTGTGACCAGCCCCACCCTGGTGACTGCTAACATCACACCAGCACACAGCCTCTCTTTAAATGTCAAGCTCACAAATAGGTTTAATGAACTTGATACGGGAGGGGAGGAAGTCTTTTTTTTCTTTGAGACAGTGTCTCACTCTGTTGCCTAGGCTGGAGTGCAGTGGTACGATCTCGGCTCACTGCAAGCTCCACCTCCCGGGTTCATGCTATTCTCCTACCTCGGCCTCCCGAGTAGTTGGGACTACAGGCACCCACCACCATGCCCGGCTACTTTTTTTTTTTTTTTTTTTTTTGTGGTAGAGACCGTGTTAGCCAGGATGGTCTCAATCTCCTGACCTTGTGATCTGCCTGCCTCGGTCTCCCAAAGTGCTGGGATTACAGGTGTGAGCCACCGTGCCTGGCCAGAACTCTTTTATAATTTTACAATTGCTCTTTCTGAAATACACTAGCTTTATGTGAACCTTGAAGAATCTGTAAGATCTAGAAAAATAATAATACTGTAAGATAGCCTTACTGCGTTTCCTTCATCAGCAGCCTGGTGTCCTCTGTATGTTTTCGCAGTTGGAAAGGCCACACATGGAAATGCCAGGGCTTCCCAAGAACTGCAAAGCAGCTGGAGACAAACACCATCCAGGCACCTAGGACAGGCTCCTCTACCTAAGGAAGCCCCTTTTATACCAAGGCTCATGAACAGCTTTAACAACTCTCATCTGGAGAAGGAACTCACGTACCAAATTAAAGATCTACCAAAGCCGAGATCAGCCTTGTCCATAGTAGATGCTCAACAGGGATGTTCACTCAACAATCCTATCTAAAATGAATCTGCAGTCCAGGTGCAGTGGCTCACACCTGCAATCCCAGCACTCTGGGGGCCGAGGCAGGCACATCACCCGAGGTCAGGAGTTCAAGACCAGCCTGACCAACATGGTGAAACCCTGTCTCTACTAAAAATACAAAAATTAGCTGGACGTGGTGATGCATGGCTATAGTCCCAGCTACTCACGAGGCTGAGGCAGGAGAATCGCTTGAACCCAGGAGGCAGAGGTTGCAGTGAACCGAGATCATGCCATTGCACTCCAGCCTGGGCGACAACAGCAAAATTCTGTCTCAATCAATCAATCAAATGAATCTGCAAGCCAAGGGCACATGAGTTTCCCTGAACTTTATATACCTTAGAGGTGTATGAAGAGTGGGCTTAAAGTCAACTAATAGAGATGTGTGGTATAAACTTCCAATGGCATTCGAAATGAATGACACTAAACCACCTGTAAAGGAAACAAATTAATCCCGATGATAGGTATAGTACCTTTGGCTCTGACATCCTTAGAGCTTCTGATGTGATAGGTACCACGAGAATGATGTTCTCCTAATCATTAAATACTAAGAATGAGCTGATTAAAGGAACAGTCAAACCTAGCCACAATCACATCCCATCACCAGCGTATAGCATACCTACTCATTTTCATTTTCTACACTGTAACAGTTATTGCATATAAGTAATAATATTAAGTAAGTAGAATTTTACTTTAAGACAACAGAAGTCTTTTAAGATGCAATGGGTTACAGAGAGATTTATAAACGCACAGAAACTTCCCTTAAAGGACTCCAACACAGCCTTTAACATTCCCACCCCAGCCAAGTTATCATTCTTTCTCGGGGCCCCTTCCTTGTGATAGATGTGTGCTTCTAATATCAGTTTCTCTGTACTGAAAAATATTCCTTCTGATGCTGACCAACAAGAGTAGGGCACCTGGAGGGTACAGCTGGAGTTGTCTTCAGCCTATGGGGTAGGCACTCAAGCGTTTATTGGATGGATGGATGGATGGATGGATGGATGGATGGATGGACAGACGGATGGATGACTATTAAAAGCTTTAGCTATTAAAATGAAGTAGTTGCACTGATTAAGGTCCCTCCCAGTTCGAACATACTTTCCAGGTATCCATGTGCTAGGCAGGTATTGATTCTATCAACAAATGGTAGGATTATATTATTTCTTTTGACCCTGCAATTTAAACTTAATCAGAAATCATAGTCTGCTGGGCCTGCCCCACCAAAACCCTTACATATCAAATGCTGACATCTAAGGTTTATAATCTTCTCTCTCTCTCTCTCTCTGGAACCAAAAAAAGAGAGAACACGGCCCAATGATTTAAAGGAGAAACATGGAATCATATTACCAGGCTGTACCAAAAGAGACCTCAGTGACCATCTGGTCCAACGACTGATGTGATCAATGTCATCCAGAAAGGTTAAGTGATTTGATCAAGGTCACACAGCCAGAGGCCGGGCTGAGGCCAGGCCCATCTCCAGCTCCCTGAACAGTGTTCCTTCAACCATTCCAGCCTGCCCTTTGAACTCTCCCATGGTAATTAAGTCAAAAGTTCAAGATTTATGTGAGCAGCGGCCACTGATGACTGCCAACTGTATTTTTATGGATGCAAAAAATTTTAAAAACACAGCCTGTTTCAGCTCCTAGATTAAGTCTCACAAACTCTCTAAAGCCCCACTAAAGCCTCTGTCTCGAGTCTATAATTAGGGCTTTTAAAAATATCACTAATCAGGACATTTGAATGCCTTGACTCCTGACAGGGGAAAAATGTCTCAGAGCTCCCCACTATCCTGCAGTTCTGTTTTCGGTTTGGTATAAACTAAGAGAAAACAAATCTAACAAAATATGGAGATGTGAGTGAGGATATGATTATGAGGGGGTGTGTCTGTGGCTTTATTTAAGAACTCTCATTAAAAACTTGCTAACCAGCCAGGCATTCAATCAGAAATATATGTTTTAAAAACCAAGCAAGTTAACCACAAGGGAAAGAACTGAGCCCACGAGCAGACCGGTTAGCCCATGGGAATTGCCAAGATCTGCCTTCAAAGGAAACTTCTCCAATCATTGGCTGCACTGTTTAACCAAGGAGGAGACTGAGAAAGATATTCAGTCCAACCATTGGATGGAACCTCATCACCAGTCTTTGCGATAAAACACCAAAACCAGCCTTTTCTTTTAAGAGACAGGGTCTTGCTGTGTTGCCCAGGTTGCACTGCAGTGGTATGACCATGGCTCACTGCAGCCTTGATCTCCTGGGTTCAGGTGATCCTCCCACCTCAGCCTCCCGACTAACCGTGACTACAGGCATGAGCCACCACACCTGGCTAATTTTTTATTTTTTGTAGAGATGGGATCTTGCTATGTTGCCCAGGCTAGTCTCAAACTCCTGGGTACACGCGATCCTCCTGCTTTGGCCTCCCAACTAGCTAGGATTACAGGCGTGAGCTGCTGTGCTGGCCCAAACCAACTTATTGATGATGTTTTCATTACAAAGGGAATTTCCAAAAATTTACGAAGCCTGTGTGGGTTTTTTGTTGCTGTTGTTGTTGCTATTGTTCTTTTCAATTCCTAGAAACTTCAACACAACTAAGAAGCCTGCAGTTATCAACTTAGGATCTCTACCAAGTAAAAATCCCAATTAGAACAAAGGTGACTTTGAACTGTTATCGGCAGGTTAATCAATGAAATGAGTTTGGGATCTCAGGCTAACTACCTTCATTTTCCCTAGTTACTTCCAAAAAAAATAGCCTTTCTCTCTGACATGGAGTGTGGGCATCTGCAGGTCTCAACAGGAATGAAACCAAAATAGAAAATCACTTTGTCTCACATCACTCGAGAGAAAGAACCACTTTAGCAGCAAGAATCTTGATACAGCTGTTTCTCCATCACTTCCTTCGAGTTAAGCAACGGACCTGAACTTTTCGTCAATCATGATCTTCTCAAAACTAAGTCTTAAGCTCTTCAGAAACATTAATCACCAAAACACAAGCTGGAGACAATAAAAATCCCTCGAACAAATGGGTATATGTATTTATCTAGTGGCTGCCAGATAACCCATCAACACACCTAGTATGAGGGAAGGCAAGAACTAGTTAACTCATGCTTTTCTATGCAAAAGAATAAATTCTTAACCTTTCAAAACCCTCAACCTGGATGCATTTCAAAAATTAGCATTTGAAATTGCAACTTTCTTTCTGGAGAAAATGTGTTGCACCGAGGGGCATATGTAACAGCATTATTTCCTGGCAGCCAGGCTTGTAATGACATCACAGAACTGTTCCACTTGGAAACATCTAGTGCTGGTACCATGTGAGGTCATCAGCTAGTCAGCTGCTAAAATATGACCAGCAAATGCCCTGCACATCTGTGATGAAGAAATCAACTTAAAATAGATATAGATAGATAGATAGATAGATAGATAGATAGATAGATAGATAGATAGAGATTTTTTTTTTTTTTTTTTTTGAGACAGAGTCTTGCTTTGTCGCCCAGGCTGGAGTGTGGTGGCACAATTTCAGCTCACTGCAACCTCCACCTCCCGGGTCCAATTGAGTCTCCTGCCTCAGTTTCCCGAGTAGCTGGGACTACAGGCGCCTGCCACCAAGCTCGACTAATTTTTATATTTTTGGTAGAGACGGGGTTTCACCATATTGGCCAGGCTGGTCTCGAACTCCTGACCTTGTGATCCGCCCACCTCGGCCTTCCAAAGTGCTGGGATTACATCCGTGAGCCACTGCACCCGATCTTTAATTCTTGATTGTTATTTTTGCCATTGTATTTGGTGCCCAAGCTTTTTGTACTTTGTACAGAATCTAAAAAGAACTCTAGCAGGCAGCTGAGCTTGCCTTCTTATATTAACCACCAAAATTAGATCAATAATCTAGCATATCAGCAGAAGAAATGACCTGCAATATATTTTTCCAACTGGAAGATACAGAACTAAATTTTCAATATCTCAATCCAAAAGGAGAGAAAAAAAAAAACTGAAAAAAGCCCAAAAATGTCACCATCAACACCGGGTCACTGGAGCATCATTTGTCAAAGTTCCTAAAGAAGAACATTCAAACACATCCCAGTGGCATTTCCAGACAATGAGAAGGCACCAAAGAAATCAATCTGGACACATGAGTGTTTTCCAGGTGGCTGAAAATGCAAAGAATTTGGTGCTTCTGCAATTTTCCCTATTAATCGGGTCAGGCATTTGACACTTGAGGTGGCAAAAAATTGTTTTAATGGCAATGTCCCCTTTCCTGCCTTGCCAGTTACCCCAGCCATGGCATTCCTCTGTCCACACAGGCCACAGCTGCTTAATCTCAGCTGCCCCAGGCTGCACCTGTGAATCAGACCAGCCTAATCACACTAACAGATGGCAGAGGCCAAGTAGCCAGCTAAGAACTGCTATCACTTTAAATAGCATCTAATGTTTCACAGACACCAAACAGAGGCACCTCCTCACAGCAGTATCTCCCTGGTACAGCTAACACTAGCCCTTAATCACTGCAGAGCACCCATTTCGGGGGCAGAGTTGGTGTCATTTGAGAGCTAATTACAAAAGAACCCTGCTTGCAAGGTGAAGGCATGGCAAGTACACTGTTGGTTAGCATTTATCACATGGGCGCTCTACCCCCTGGTCCTTCTGCATGGGCGCTGGGCAGTTAGGAACAGTGTTCATCAGGCAAAGCATAAGGGCCACAGCACATAATCCTTCTGAACCACTCAGCCTGCCTGTCACGTAATCCATACCTTGCTGTTGCATTTTATTGCTTCACATGGTTTCACGGTAACCTGCTATTAGGCAGGTACCTGACCACCAGGACAACACAGTTCCCCAGGCATCCAAAAACCACCCTGACAGAATCTGATGTCTCAATCCAGCGAGGACACCCACATACAGTAAAACTTGAGAGCTGTAAACACCTGTACAAGCATTCTCACTCCACCCACATCGTGACCCTAGGATGCTCTCATGCAACAGGCCTACAACTGAAACGCAGCTCTGCTTTTGCTTGCTGAGCCACAACTTTCTAATCAATAAAGCAAGAATAAATACTCCCTCCACCTGATCGGGTTATCAGTGGCACGGATGGAACCAGTAACCAGCTCAGAGCCTGTCTAGGGCGGGCCTTCAGCATCTTTGCCTCCAGCTTCATACCAGAGCCACTGGCCAAAAGAAGTGAGTGACGTGCTCCACTGTATCAGTGCTTTTTGTTAAATAATAATGATAACCTCTTTAGAAGGCTGGTACAAATCATAGAAGATACTTCCACTCACCTTATTATCCACTGTTTTACGAACAAGACCGCTAACGGTAAGCTCCCATTCAGGGCAGACCTCCATGTGCAAATTCTAAGCCAGTGGCTCTCGCATTTCAGTGTGAAGCAGAATCACCCCCAGAGTTTCTAAGGCAGTGGGACTGAGGAACCTGAGAATCTGCATTTCGAGGGAGTTCTCAGGTGATGCTGATGCTGCTGGTCCAGGAACTTCACTTTGAGAACCACTGCCCTAAGCTTCCTCTTGACAAAAAGTAAAAACTGCATCAACCAAAATATTTCCCTTTTGCCCAAGCTGCTAGGAGATTCAGGGACAAATCTAAATCTTCACTTAAGTAACTCATTTATCCGAGGTACCTACCAATATCTGTTTTATCTTTTTCCTTTAAAAAGCTAAAAGACAGGCCGGGCGCAGGGGCTCACACCTGTAATCCCAGCACTTTGGGAGGCTGAGGCGGGCAGATCACCTGAGGCTAGGAGTTCCAGACCAGCCTGACCAACATGGAGAAACCCCGTCTCCACTAAAAATACAAAATTAGCGGGGTGCGGTAGCATGTACCTGTAATCCCAGCTACTCGGGAGGCTGAAGCAGGAGAATTGCTTGAACCCAGGAGGCGGGGACTGTGGTGAGCTGAGATCGCACCATTGCACTCCAGCCTGGGCAACAAGAGCAAAACTCCCATCTTAAGAAAAAAAAAAAAAAAAAAAACAGAAAAAAAAAGTATTTTCAACAAATAGTGCCAGAACCACCACAGGCTAAAAAGTGAATCCATACACACACCTAACATCCTTCACAAAAATTAACTTAAAATAGATTACACACATAAATACAAAATACAAAACTATAATAATCCTAGGAGGTAACATAGGAGAAAATCTGGATGATTTTGGGTTGGATGATGACATTTTAGATATAATACCAAAGGCACCATCCATAAAAGAAAAAACTGGACTACATGAAACTTAAAACTTTCTGCTCTGCAAGAGACACTGTCAAGAGAATGAAAAGGCAAGCCACAGGTTGGGGGAGAAACTATTTGCAAAAGAGATGTAATAAAGGACTGTTATCCAAGATATACAAAGAACTCTTATAACTTGACAGTAAGAAAACAAACAACCTAATTAAAAAATGGGCCAACGGCCTTAACAGATCTCTCACCAAAGAAGATATATGGATGGCAATTAATCATATTAAAAGATGCTTTGCATCATCTGTCATCAGAGAAATTTAAATTAAAACAACAAAATACCACTACACACCTATCAGAATGGCCAAAATCCAGAACACTGGGCACATCGAATGATGTGGAGCAACAGGAACTCTCATTCCTTGCTGGTGGGAATGCAAAATGGTGCAGCCACTTTGGAAGGCAGCTTGGTGGTTTCCTACAAATCTAAACACACTCTTCCCACATAATCCAGCAATCACACTCCTTAACATTTACCCAAAGTAACTGAAAACTATGTCCACACAAAAACCTGCACAAAGACGTCTATAGCAGCTTCATTTGCAACTGTCAAAACTTGGAAGCAACAGATTTTTTTTTTTTTTTTTTTTTTTTTTTTTTTTT
This sequence comes from Piliocolobus tephrosceles, assembly GCF_002776525.5. Taxonomy (NCBI): domain Eukaryota; kingdom Metazoa; phylum Chordata; class Mammalia; order Primates; family Cercopithecidae; genus Piliocolobus; species Piliocolobus tephrosceles. The sequence continues at coordinate 12,146,487 of NC_045442.1, read as the reverse complement.
GATGGGGTCTCACTCTGTCACCCAGGCGGGAATGCAGTGGTATGATCTCGACTCACTGCAACCTCCGCCTCCTGGGTTCAAGTGATTCTCATGCCTCAGCCTCCTGAGTAGCTGGGATTACAGGCGTGCGCCACTACACCTGGCTAACTTATGTATTTTTAGCAGAGACAGGGATTTCGCCATGTTGGCCAGGCTGGTCTCGAACTCTTGTTCTCAAGTGATCCACCTGCTCAGCCTCACAAAAGTGCTGGGATTATAGGCATGAGCAACAGTGCCCGGCTGAGATATCCTTTAGTAGGTAAATGGATAAACTTTGATACTTACAAACAATGGAATACTCAGTGCTACAAACAAATGACCCATCAAGCCATGAAAAAACATGAGGGAAACTTAAATGCATCTTACTAAGTCAAAGAAGCCAATCTGTAAAGGCTACACACTATATGATTACACACCCTAAAGTCAACTACAGACTTTGGGTGATAATGATGGCAGTGTAGGTTCATCAACCAGAACAGATGTACCATTCTGGTGGGGATGTTGATAACAGGACAGGCTATGCATGTGTTGGAGAAGATTATATGGGAAATCTTTGTTCCTTCCTCATTATTTTGCTATGAACCTAAAAGTGCTCTAAAAAATAAAGTATTGCCAGGCGCAGTGGCTCACACATGTAATCCCAGCACTTCAGGAGGCCAAGGTGGGTGGATCACTTGAGGTCAGGAGTTCAAGACCAGCCTGGCCAACATGGCAGAACTCTATCTCTACTAAAAATACATAAATTAGGCCAGGCACGGTGGCTCACGCTTGTAATCCCAACACTTTTGGAGGCCGAGGCGGGTGAATCACGAGGTCAAGAGTTCAAGACCAGCCTGACCAACATGGTGAAACTCCATCTCTACTAAAAACACAAAAATTAGCCAGGTGTGGTGGCAGGCCCCTGTAGTCCTAGTTATTCAGGAGGCCAAGGCAGGAGAATTGCTTGAACCCAGGAGATGGAGGTTGCAGCGAGCTGAGATCACGCCACTGCACTCCAGCCTGGGTGACAGAGCAAGATGGCATCTCGGGGAAAAAAAAAAAATACATAAGCTAGCCGGGTGTGGTATATTAGGCCTTGTTTAAATGTACTAAAGTGACTAAAATCCTTTTAAGAAAAATGTAGAATATACCATGTAAGCAGAGAACCCCAATACCCTATGTACAAACACTTTAGGAACATTCCAGCCAAGTCATTGGAAAATGCTACTAATGCTATATTCTATTGTCTTTATTGAATAAACATTTGCAAGCACTGACTCTTCTGAGCACTATACCACTAGGAACTCATGTAATCCTCATAACAATCCCAGAAGGTATTATTATTATTATTATTACTCCCCACTTTATAGTTAAAGAAACTAAGGCACAGAAGTGAAATGTGCACTCAGAAGTTGTGGAGAAAGATTCAAACCCAGGTTGCCCAGCTCCAGGAGGCTATGCCGTGTTCTTCCTCGCAAGTAAACGGCCTCTCTCGTGTTAGCGCTCAGTGTTCACGGCCCTCATTAAGCAAACCACCTTTGGGTCCCTTTTCAATTGTGGTCTGCAAAGTAAGGCACACGCCCTTCATTTCCACTCAGCATGAGGTGTGTGTTGTAGGAGGCCGGGGTTTCTCGTCCTAGGGACAACGGACATCTTGGACCAGATAATTCTTTGTTATGGGGCTGTGCTCTGCATCCCTGGCCCCTCCCCAACTAAAGGCCACCAGCACCCCCACCCTCTGTTGCGACAACCAAATACTGCCCATTGTGCCGGGAGAGCAAAAATAGGCCATCGCCCCAGTCACGCACCACTGGATTCAACCAAGCACAATCAATGATTACAGGGAAAACCAAGATGTTACGTGGTTCTACTATGTTTATGTCTCTGAATAGGGAGAAGCCAAAGGGAAAAGGAAAAATCAAGGAAAGAGAAATAGTAACTGCTTTGAAAAACGAATGACCAGTGACACGAGAAGAAAGGACAAACAATAGAGAAGGCTGTGCAGCAACGGTGGTTTATTCTCAGGTTTGAAAGTCAGGAAAGTAGACACAGTGGGGAAAGGCAAGGGCCGCGGGACACAGCATGGCGCGGAAGAGTCGACAAGAAGACAGGTGACAGGCAGGACTTCCCTCCATGCTCCTCTCTCGGGGACCATCAGAGCCGGGCGGTTACTTACTCTTGTTGTTACCGTTCTCACTGACAAAATCTTCCGCGCCATCGGTGTCATCCTCATCATCCCCGGATGAGATGGCATCTGTATGCAAAAGAACATATTCCATGGATGTGTTTTTTTGCAAAGCAAAAAGGTTACAATTATCTACAACTGAGACCTTCTCCATAGCAAAGTCAACAACCCAGGAACCCTCGCAAAGAGCCTGGGATTGTGTTTAGTTAAGATAGTTTTAATGGCTTAAATTTTCCCTCCATGATGAGAGTTGGTCTATGTTATGATTCTCAATGCTTTCTGTTTGCACGCTATTTAAACAGGTTATAAAATTGGATATACGAGAATTGGATTTCAAGCTTCAAACAGTATTCAAGCCCCTGACAAATTTACCAATTGTGTAGTACCCAAAGACTCTTTTTCCAACACTAACCTTTCAGTATGTGGGTCCCCTTCAAGAAAGAAATTGATCCCTGACAAAACTTAGTACCTGTGTGGCCCTTCTCATCGTCAACTAACATTCTGAAAGCAGAACTTTAAACTCAGCCACAAAGGGGGCCTGTTCTGTCCTGCTCACTGCACAGAATGAAATCAAGGAGAGAAACTCAAACTTTAATAAACGAATCAGAAATCTTGAGTATCCAAATTTCAGTCCTATATTCTAAATGCCAAAGTTGTCAGTGGTACCAAAAAAAGAAAGAAAAAAGCATGTATTTCCTTAAATAAAAGCGTACTATCTTAAGAAAAATGTTACTTTGTGCACAAGAGTTCTGTCATTCTTAATGATTGGCCTTTCTGGTGCACCAGGTCCCAAAGAAGAATTTCAAAAACTATGAAGCTGTGTGCCTGGCATCCAATTAGAGATCTCGCTACTTTTGCACTTGGCCAAAAAAATGTAAATCACATAATGGCTACAGAGAAGAGAGAGCATAGTGCTCACGGGCCAACTCACCTGTGACATTCACCATGAAGTACCAAGTTTCACTGTCTACAGTCCTAGTGGCAGTACAAGCATAGAGGCCGGAGTCTCTAGGCGTGGCGCCCTTTATCTGCAAGTACTCCCCAATAAGCACTGTCCTATTGTTGGGCCCCAAGTGCACCCCATCCTTAGTCCAACTGATCACGGCGGCATCTTTCAACAGGCAGCGCACCTCTAGCGACTCCCCTGGTGCAGCCACGTACACTTCTGGTTGAGAGATTTGGTATTTGGTTGGTGGCTCTGCAGAAAGGTGGGAGAGAGAAGATGGAGACAGATGGGAAGGAGGGAGAGAAGAGAACGTCCAACAAAGGTCAGTGGAGGCTGCTTATTCCCAGGAGAAGCTGTTCTTGCTTTGCAAATGGCCCCAGCAGGCATCCACCTCTCCCCAAGCCCCAGGAAGTCAGGAAGTATCTGGAACAGCAACCAGAGGTATGATACCCCCAGCAAATCTGTCCTGACTTAGTTTCCACATCCTACAGGGCTTTAGAAACAAACCAAACCATAGCATGGAAGGATATTCCACAAGAAAATGTTTAAATTGATTGCCAAAGTGTGCTTGCACCGTAATACCTGCAAAAATCTGTCATTGTGGTATGTTTTATTTGTAAGAATGCCAAGTTTTTCACATTTGTACATTAACCGTGACTGTGTATCACACACACATACACTCTTAATTACTTGTGCTAGACTTGGTACGTTGCCCTAAGGCCAAGCTTCTTAAAATGAAATGTCTCAAACTCAAGGAAAACTAAGGGATCCCCTACAAGATTTTTTGCCACCCAGAGTTTTCATGAGCTCTCAGGTTCAGATCAGTACTTTGCGGGTTTAGAGACCTAACTAATTCTGTGCTGGGTGAGCTGAGATCTGCTGTTTTCCTCAAAATGATAAAAGCCTGGAGGCCTTAACACCAAAACAAAAAGAGCAAAATGCCCAGACAGCTGCAAGGCGGTCTCCACTGCACTTACAGGGGTCCTGAAATGAAGCCGCTGGGCGCTGTGTGCCCCCCATGACAAAGTTTCGTCCCACCCTGCTCACCAACTCCCGCCACATATGTCCCAGGCTTCTGCTGTAGGGACAGTCCTTCCTCCCTCTCTTCCCTGTCATCCACCCTCCAAGGCCCAAATCAAGTAGGGCCCTCTGGGCTGGGGGTCACCTTGCATCAGTCACCCTGGGCGGAAGTGCAGTGACTCCCTCCCCCTCCACCGTACATCTGCCCACTTCACCAGCTCATGGGATGCATCACATTCTCATGAATGCATCCCATCTCCCCGAGGAGACACCAAGACCCTAGAGAAAAGGCGTGGGTCTCATGGTTCTCCGTGCTTCCCGCCACCAGCCCCATCCTGCTTGGCATACACATGGCCATGTCGAACCAGGTCACAGTCCCCAGGTATGCAGCACAGGATGCAACCCACAAGGATCCAACCCACACAACTTCTCCACTGGAGTTGAGGGGAAACCATTGGCGTTTATTAGTAACAGCAGCTGTAGCTGCTGGCTGGAGCGGCCACAAGGGCCCAAGAAGCGGGCTTTCATCCCACCAGTGAGAAGTGTGAATGGGACCCAGAGCTCCAGGCCTAGAAAATGCAAAGCTCCCCAGCACTGAGACAGCAACAAATCAGGGCAGGATCAAAGGCAACTGTTCTGCCTCAACACCCCTCCGAAGGACAAACCTCCCACAGGAGACTGAAATCAAGTCAATCTGTGTTTCAGTCCCACTGTGAAAGGGCCACGTGCATCAAGGACAAGAAATCCCCTCACCACCACCATCGACAGCACACGGGGGGCCCGGGGCTTCCCAAAGGGGCGTCACCAGAGGCATGCAGGCCAAGCCCCAGATGCCAACTAGCGCGTGACCACCAAGAATCACAACAAAAGGAGGAAAACAGAAGCTAAACGTAACATGGACAAACGCACCCCAAAACAAGCAAGGAAAGCCCCGCTGACAGGCAGGTTATGTTTCTAACATTTGTTTTCTCACTCGACAATTATTTACTGCACACCTACTATACACCAAGGCTATTCTGGAAGCTCCGCAGCAAGATGACCCTGCACCTGTGATCGTCCATTATGGTGGGAATGACAGACAACAGATACAAAATCTATAAAAAATACAGTGCCGCTTCTTGCTTAAGCGTTAGGAAGAAGGACACAGCAAGATACAGGCACGTGCACACAGCAGTGGCAGGGGAGGGCTGGTCCCTTGGCGGGAGGTGGCAGGTGATGGCCCGCGGGCCAAGCCAGCCACAGCTTGTTTTTGTAAACAAAGCTTTATTGGAACACGGCCATGCCCATACCTTACACTCTGGCACTGCTTTTGTGTGTTACAAGGGCAGAGTTCAGTCGTTGCAACAGAGACCCTGTGGTCTGCAAGCCCTATAATGTTTGCCGTCTTGCCCTTACAAAATGTGTTTCAATCCCTGTTGTATAAGACGATCAGAGAGACTTCTCTTAAGAACAGGCATTTGAGCTGAGAAGTGAAGGACAAAGCAAAGTTTAAAAGATGCTGGGAACTTAGTCTGAAGGCTCTTAGAGCAGGTCTCTCAAGGCTGCTTAAGTCAAAATGCAGCTGAATTGAGTGACTAATAGAAATACTTTCAACTATGGAGACCAAACAGAAAAAAGAAAGGAAGAGAAATATGAGAAGGAGAAGAGGGCAAGGATTCAGTCTGGCCCCAAATCTCAGCCCATCTCCCACTCCCAACATCCTAGAGTCACAGATTCACTCAACATGAGAACTGAAGGGGCCCCAAACACTGTTGGTCCAACCCCTTTGACAGCTGGCTAAGGCAAGGACCAGATGTCCTTTGAGTCCCAGGTCTCCAACAACTCACTGCTGAAACAGCACCCACCATGTTAGAATGAATTTACATTGGATTAGTCTGGGTCATAAAATGATCAATGTCTATTATGACAATGTCACATGATCAGCAAGTCACCAGGAATGTTATGGAATGTACTTTCCTCTCAGCCAGAACTGGTCACCAGGGCAGCCGCTGAGCAGAAGTAACAAAGCTTCCCTCCCTTATAGGGGAGGCACCTGGGACCCACACACCAATCTGCTCCATCCTGACCCTCAGATAAGGTGCAACCATGTCCCTGTGTCACGCAGTGGAATGCTCTAAGACTGCGGGGGGGGGGGGGGGGAGATAAGCAAGGTATTTGCAATTGTGATGCAGAAAAAATCTCTCTCCCGGCAAAGGAGGAGTTATGATGTATGATTTCCTGTTTTTAAAGGAAAGTGTTTTCACTGAGAACCCTTTACTTCACCTAAAATCAGTAAACCCCAAAATCTTGCTGAAACTGAGGGTATCTGAGCTGCTGGACTACCACCTGCTGTTCTAGAAGGAAGAACAGGGGACAGCAAGGACCTATGTCTTATTCGGAGCTGGACACAGGAGATGCCTGGTGAAGGGTGCTGCCCTGGACGAGAAAAGGATGAAGCCCTGAGTTCCCACGCCTCTCCGTTCCTACTTAACCTCTTGGCCTGGCATTCCCCATCTATTGCAAGGTAAGAGTACCCAAATACTGGTTTATTATTGGTAAGATTCCAATGAGCCAACGAAGACATACCTGGTTATCAACTACAACGTGTTGGGCTAAGGACTGCCACTATTCACTGTTCTTCTTCAAGGCAGAACATGCTTGTCATAATTTTTTAAGCACCACAGTTTTCAGAGGATAATCACAGAACATTTGGGTCTCTCTCTCTCTTTCTTTGACGGAGTCTTGCTCTGTCACCCACACTGGAATCCAGTGGTACGATCTCGGCTCGCCACAACCTCCACCTCCCAAGTTCAAGTGATTCTACTGCCTCAGCCTCCCAAGTAGCTGGGATTACAGGTGTGCACCACCACACCCAGCTACTTCTTTGTATTTTTATTAGAGACAGGGTTTACCATATTGGCCATGGTGGTCTTGAACTCCTGACCTTGTGATCCGCCCGCCTTGGCCTCCCAAAGTGCTGGGATTACAGGCGTGAGCCACTGCGCCCAGCCGGAACACTTGGATTGCTATCTCCAGGTACAAAGTGATTTTACAGGAGTCCCATCTCAATGGACAGTTAAGATGACTTGATGTACTAAAACTGCTTTTTATCCCAGTAAAACCAGATCAAAATTGTCATCTAGATATCCAAGTTTCAAGGACAGAAAAATATCACCCCCTAAAATACACCAATGAGATAATGATGTTTATCCATAAAACTCAAGCCATCCTGTCTTCAAAGTCTCAAACCAGTAACTGCTGTCTTCGTAAACTGAGAAAGCAAGGACTCCTCCCTCCACTCCTTCAGTGGTCATTTCACAAAGGGCCCATCTGGGGATCAGCAGTGCCTTTAGTAAACATGCCAGTGATATCCCTGGGTATCCCAGAAGACTCTGCAAGCACATGTTAGGGAGAATGAATGAATAAACACAAAAGAAAGAGAGAAAGAGGTTGGGGAGAAGCAATAAAAAGAGGAGGATGTAAGTAAGAAGAGAGGCAGGGATGGGGTGGGGCCATATGCTGGGGAGGGGCCAAATGCCACACTGGTAGCCTCCCAGGCCACCCAGTGGCCCCCAAGCCCAGCCTGCAGCATACACGGCACATATCAAAGAGAACGCTGGCCGAGAACACAAGCCCCTAACAGCTGGCTCAGTGGAAGGAGCTCTGTCCCTGCCTGTGTCCTTGGGTCCAATTGCCGTCCTCAGGACTTGGCTTCTCTTCTGGGTCTGAATGCTGCAGGTGACCTGAGCTGCTGCCCACTCCCTGCAAACATGCACTCCCCGAGCCCTCCATGTCCCTCCCCACAGTTGTACTGACCTGGCCCCAGGCTGTGCGGAGCCAGGACAATCAGCGAATCGCCTCTGTGCCTGCACGCGCAAAGGGGCCTCCCTAACTCTGGTCACCCCCCATGGATGGACCACCTCTCCCCGACTCCACCAGGCTGCACAGCCTGCTCTGTGAAAGAGCAAAGAATCTCCCCAGGAAATGTACATAACTCCTTTTATAGTCATGTGAACACTTCCTGGATTTGCTTTTTCCCATTGCTGTGGCATACTTTTCACCTTTCCTGTGAGAATCCACCAGGGGTGGATCCACAGCCCAACATCCCCCTCATCTCCTGCCAAAAGGCAGCGGGGAGAAGGTTCCAGAAGCTGCTTTGCTACGCACAAATGCTCTTTCAGAGGCTTCCACAGACAGAAAATATGTTTCCATGTATTTTTCACAATATGAATTAAAATTTGAAAAGAAGCAAGCCAGCTTCACAGTAGTGTTGGACATTCTTTGTCACTGTTTCCTAAAATTGGTAAACAAACAAGGCACCAACTCTCCTTCCTGGGACACAGCTCAACACGCATTTCTACTGCCATGGCCATGCTACCGTAGCCCTGCTGCATAAGGCTCAGTTGCATCCATGTGAATTTTCTCCCATAAGTTTCAAATACTTGGGAAGTACCAGCAGCATGTTAGCAAGCAGCTTGTTTTTTGAGATGCAGTCTCACTCTCTCACCCCCAGGCTGGAGTGCAATGGTGTGATCTCGGCTCACTGCAACCTCCGCCTCTTGGGTTCAAGCGATTCTCCTGCCTCAGCCTCTGGAGTAGCTGGGATTAGAAGTGCACCCCACCACGCCTGGCTAATTTTCTTTTTTTTTTTTTTTGTATTTTAGTAGAGACGGGGTTTTACTGTGTTGGCCAGGCTGGTCTCAAACTTCTGAGCTCAGGCAATCCATCCGCCTCGGCCTCCCAAAGTGCTAGGATTACAGGTGTGAACCACTGCACCCGGCTACAAGCAGCTTCTTTTAAAAAAATTAACCGGCTGGGCATGCTGGCTCACTCTTGTAATCCCAGCACTTTGGGAGGCCGAGGTGGGCAGATCACCTGAGGTCAGGAGTTCAAGACCAGCCTGGTCAACATGGAGAAACCCCATCTCTACTAAAAATGCAAAATTAGCCAGGTATGGTGGTGCATGCCTGTAATCCCAGTTACTTGGGAGGCTAAGGCAGAAGAATCGCTTGAACCTGGGAGGCGGAGGTTGCGGTGAGGTGAGATCGCGCCATTGCACTCCAGTCTGGGCAACAAGAGCAAAACTCCATCTCAAAAAAAAAAAAAAAAAAAACGTTTTGATACTTCAAAAAAGAGAGAGACAGGTACTTGTACAACTAATCAAAAAATAAATGGGCCAGGCACAGTAGGTCATGCCTACAATCCCAGCACTTTGGGAGGTCGAGGTGGGAGAATCACTTGAGGTCAGGAGTTCAAGACCAGCCTAGGGAACATAGTAAGATCCTTTCTCTACAAAAAAATAAAAAAAAAAAAAAAAAAAAAACATAGGCAGGAATGGTGATAAACATCTGTAGTCCCAGCTACTCAGGAGGCTGAGGTAAGAGGCTCGTTTGAGCCCCAGAGGCTGCACTGAGCTATGATCATACCACTACATTCCTGCCTAGGTGACACAGCGAGACGAGAACCTGTCTCTAAAAATAAATAAATAAATAGGCCAGGCATGGTGGCTCGTGCCTGTAAATTCAGCACTTTGGGAGGCCAAAGCGGGTGGATCACCTGAGGTCAGGAGTTCAAAACCAGCTTGACCAACAAGGTGAAACCCATCTCTATTAAACATAAAAAATTAGCTGGGCGTGGTGGCGTGTGCCTGTAATCTCAGCTATTTGGGAGGCTGAGGCAGGAGAATCGCTTGAACCCGGGAGGTGGAGGTTGCAGTGAGCCGAGACTGTGCCATTGCACTCCAGCCTGGGCAACATGAGTGAAACTCTGTCTCAAACAAACAAACAAATAAATAAATAGTATGAATAACAACAGGCTTCGGCACATAGCCTGTGAGTAATTCCTGCCTTGAACTGGCCTCCTTCCTTCCCTAAGAAAACCATCCTGTTATTCCTTGGGAACTCATAGGACCTCTGACTGGGGCGAGAAAGAAACTGAGGCAGGAGCTGCCTGACTCTCCGAGCCCCTCAGTAGATCATGGTAGAGGTCATGACCTCTCCATGTGACATCAAACAGATTGCCACTAGCAACAAGCTGCATGAATTTCCCGCTCTATAAGTAAACAAGAGAGAAAAAAATCCTCGCTGTATGTGAGGATAGCCCCAGGAGGGGGAAATCTTGTAAAAGTCAAAAAAGGCTGTGACTTATGTGACTTCACTGCACACATCCAGCTGGACTTCTCGCCCATCTCAGCGGGAGGGTTGTCTTGAGACAGTTGAAACAGCGAAAGGGTTTGGAAACGGTAAGCTATTTCAGGTAACACTTGACGTTGCCAAACCAGCGATAGCAGCACTTCAGACTGTCACTTTTTATAATGTTTGCCTATAAACTTTTCCCGTGTGGTTTTTGAAATGGCGCCCAAATGCAAACAGAGAACAGATGGGAAACCTGAGTCTTGCCCCGTCCAATCACTTCATGGAGAACGGATGACAGATTTAAACTGTTACGGAAGAAAAAAGCAGTTTCTACCAACGGCATAGCTCACACTCCATTACTTTTCACACATTAAGCCTTTTCCCGGGTTTCCCACGGATGGTGTCTTTTCCGACATCTAGATCATCCTAGTTCCAAGGATGTGGTGGGGTCGCCCTGGAACACATCCCGCTGAGGTTTCTCCCTCCTCCAAAGTCAGAGGTGTCCAATCTCTAAACACATTCCTCCAGGAGGAAGAAAGGGAGACAGAGAGAAATCCCTGAACAGACTCCTCTGGAAGAGAGAGAAGGAAGAAAGAGAAGGAGAGGGAGGAAAAGGAGAAGAGAGATGGAGAGAAGGAAAAGGAAGGGAGAGAAACGGAGGGAGGGAGAGGAAAGAAGAGGAAGAAAGAGAGGGGAAGGGGAGAGGAGAAAGAGGGAGGGGGCAGAGAGAAGAGGCAGGTTAGGAGCACACCGCCAGGAGGCCTGTGCTGTCAGGGTTGTGGGCTGCAGGAAGAAACCCGTTCTTACCTGGAAGCACAGCTGGGACTCCCACAAGCACTGTAACAGGAGCGCTGGGGGAAGGGTAGTAAAACGGCCTTGGGTTTCTGCTGCCCTCCCACACCTCCTGCCACCTTGTACAGGGTTAATGTCATGGCTGTAGGGCTGCCAGTGTCTCTACGGAGGAAACAGAGTCCGGCTACAAATGTCACTACATAGTCACCGCACACAAAGCACATGACAAGTAAGTGGCCGCCACCGTCCTCCCTGTTCCAGTAGCCCCCACCGGCCCTCTTAGTCTGGAAGATGTCCTATAGTGGCCACGCCCTGTCCCAGTAAGAAGTCTTAACTGGTCAATACCCAATTCTCTGTCCATAGGAACAGAGGAGAGATTTCTGCAAGATAGGAATTCTGGAAGAGCCCAGCCCCCTCTTTCCTATGGCACAATCTGGGTCTTACTGGCATCAGAACTCATCAGCAGAAAGAAATAAAGGAAATGGAGGCCAGGCATGGTGGCTCATGTCTGTAATCCCAGCACTTTGGGAGGCCCAAGCAGGCAGATCACTTGAGGTCAGGAGTTCAAGACCGGCCAGGCCAACATGATGAAACCCGGTCTCTACTCAAAACACAAAAATTAGCCAGGCATGCTGCCGTGCCTGTAGTCCCAGCTACTCAGGAAGCTGAGGCAGGAGAATAGCTTGAACCCAGGAGGCGGGGGTTGCAGTGAGCCCAGACCACTGCACTCCAGCCTGGGTGAGAGAACTAGACTCCATCTAAAAAAAAATAAAAAAAATTAAAATTAAAATAAAAAAATAAAGGCAATGGAGTCCCACCAATGAAGTCAGAACCAATCACCTTTGCATGTCCTGCCATGAGGGCCGTGCACACAGCAACAAAGACAGCCTGCTGCAGCCCAGACATCCTCAAAGCCTCCCCTCTACATGAACTGACTTGCAAGAAGACCAAATTCCTCACATCAAACAGAGACCTTATAAGGCATAGGTACTAGGTGCTCTTTAAGGGGGCAAGGAAGGGACAAATACTCTGCACAATATAAAGATGAAAGTTCTCTACCTCAAGAAATACTGCCAACATAAAAATGGAGAACAAAAAGAAGTCAAAGCAACAAATAACAGATAAGCAGGCAGGCTGAAAGGGTGCAGTCCTCTCTTTCTAACCAGTTGTCAGGTGTCTCGCAGACACGAGTCCTGATTCTCCCTGGTCTCTAACAACAGCTAACAGCCGCCTCTGCAGCAGTAGCTGGATTTCTCCAGAAACTCCAGACTGGCTCACATTCCTGGTGATCAGATGGGATCATGGCTAATGTTTCCAATATGGTAACCATTAAAAATTATATATTTAGGCACACCCCTCACATCATTTAAGTCTGCCTTTGAGAAACATGCTGGATGGCTCTTCACGTTTAAAAGAAATTAAGTTGTTGCCCACGAGAAAATAAAAATGCACAGAGTAAAGAGTCTGAGAATGTACTCCCTGAAGAGTGAGTCACACGTGTCTCCCAATGTCCCCACCCAAAGCGGAAGTCGGCACTCCCTGTTTTGTCAGTATCCCTCTCATTTTTGATCTGATGTTTTCAGCTATTCATGATAGCGTTCTCCAAAAAGAGATACACAGAGGGAAGGTTTTCTCCCTGGTCCCAATACGTGTATTAAACTCATATTTCATGAGCGAAAAATTTCCAACGTACCACTAAGACGCAGGCATTGAATCAGTACTGTGTGCATAAACTCCCAGATATGGGCAGCTTTGCTTGTGTAAGAACTTCAAAACTGAGTCCTGGCCGAGCGTGGTGGCTCACACCTGTAATCCCAGCACTTTGGCAGGCCCCGGTGGGTGGATCACCTGAGGTCAGTAGTTCAAGACCAGACTGGCCAACATGGTGAAACCCCATCTCTACTAAAAATACAAAAATTAGCCGGGCGTGGTGGCAGGCACCTGTAATCCCAGCTACTCAGGAGAATCACTTGAACCTGGGAGGTGGAGGTTGCGGTGAGCCGAGATCGCGCCACTGCGCTCCGGCCTGGGTGACAGAGCGAGACTTCGTCTCAAAAAAAATAAAAATAAAAATAATTTTAAAAAATAAAAGGTCAGGTGCAGTGGCTCATGCCTGTAATCCCAGCACTTTGGGAGGCCGAGGAGGGTGGATTACCTGAGGTCAGGAGTTCGAGATCAGCCTGACCAACATGGAGAAACCCCGTCTCTACTAAAAATACAAAATTAGCCAGGTGTGGTGGCAGGTGCCTGTAATCCCAGCTACTTAGGAGGCTGAGGCAGGAGAATCACTTGAACCTGGGAGGCAGAGGTTGCGGTGAGCCGAGATCACGCCATTGCACTCCAACCTGGGCAATAAGAGCAAAACGCCGTCTCAAAAAATAAATAAATAAATAATAAATTGACTCTTTTGTTCAGAAAGCATTTCCCAAAGAGACCAGCCATTAGATCATATAGCACACAGGAAATAGATACTTGTGCTACAAGTTATGTTGAAGCCCTGCATGTCCCAGCTTGGATGTACCATGAGGAGTCTGTGTGCCTGGCTGCCTGGCCAGCTCAGCCTAAGCCTCCTACCTTCTGAAAATACACTTGCTAGACACAGCAGACAAAGCTGGGACATCTTCAGCCCTTCAGGGCTTCCTGGAGCACACTGTTCTAGGAAAAACCCTTTCATCAAAAGGCATGTGGGGGGCTCACAAGGAGGTGAAGGAGTGAATAGGATGTGCCTGGCCTTTGATGACACAATCTTAGGGTGAAGAGTGGCTCTACAGAGATGTCACTCTGTAAAATGAATGCATTGTGATCTCCAGTCCTGAAACTGAACCCTCTGGTCCTAAAACGCTTCCATCCCCTGAGTCCTAATGACAGTGCTCAGGCAGAGGCAGCTCTCTTCATCTTACAAAGGAGCAAAGCACCTGTCTTAACAGACAGCTATACCCCAAGCTTCTCATGGTCCCTTAGCATTAAGGCTATGGCCTCATTTTTGTCCCTTCTCTGCTGACTCTTCAGAAAAGGCTGGGGGTGTTAAAGGTATAGACCAAGGCCAGGAATCGTGGTTCATGCCTGTAATCCCAGAACTTTGGGAAGCCGAGGCAGATGGATCATTTGAGGTCAGGAGTTCGAGACCAGCCTGGCCAACATGGTTCTGAAACCCCATCTCTACTAAAAAATACAAAAATTATCTGGGCACGGTGGCAGGCGCCTATAGTCCCAGCTACTCGGGAGGCTGAGGCTGGAGAATATCACTTGAACCAAGGAGGCGGAAGTCGCAGTGAGCCAAGATCGCGCCAGTGCACTCCAGCCTGGATGACAGAGCAAGACTTCATCTCAAAAAAATAAATAAATAAATAAAATAAAATAAAACAAAATATATATATAGAGAGAGAGAGACCAAACAGACCTGTCACTGACACCGAGACTCTGCCATTTACAAATCGTGTGACCTTGAGGCAAGTCCTCAGAGCAGGAAGAATAATAAATGAGATAGGACACAGAAGGCACCCAGCACAATGCCTGGCACTTACACATCCGCCATCAGAAAGACCTTCCGGCTGAAATCCTCACTCCTCCACTAAGCAGGAAAAAAAGCAAAGCTGCCTAGCCAGGTCTTCTCAGTGTGGAAGGTCAGAAAGTGAGAGAGGAGGGGGCAGGGCTCCTGTTCTATTTCTCAATCCCTAACACAGAATTGGGGGTTAATTACCTTCAGTTAGCATTCTGCTTCCTGCTGGTGCGTGCACGTGTGCATGTGTTCCTACGGACAGGAACATGTCAAGGCAGTCTTCTCGCCTTTCTAAGAAACTTCTCCTTCCCTACCACCCCTCCTGTATCCACGGATATGCCCAGAGTTCCACCTCTGGTTCTTCTGGTCCTTTCCCTGCATTCCAGTCTCCTGGGCACCTGTGGCTTTTCCCACCTCCTCCCCACAGATGCCACTCAAGTCCCTGCTTGTAGGTTCATATTTCCACCTGCCCAGGGGGAGGAAACACATAACCTGGATGTCTGCAGAGGTCGCATCCAAAACAAGCAAGTGACCTTCAACCTCCTCCTCCTCCACCAGCCTCTTCTCTTACACGATGAAGGGAGTCACACCACTGAACTGCCACGCAAGCTCCAAGTCGGCCCTGAAGCCCCTCTTTTCCTCTGGCCCCTCCTCTGATCAGTCCCGACAACCCTTCGCCTATTAAGCCTATCCCTGATAGAAAGCTCAGCTCTGAAAGAAAGTACGGGCAAAAAACCGCATCCCACAGGCCTCCTCCAGCCCTCCACAAGACCTCTGCAATGCGCCTAACCCATCACCCATGGTGCGCCCCTTGTAGCCACTACAGACCCCCAGAGGAATCTTCTGAAAAGCACATGATCTCTACTTCAGACCGCTCCAAAGTCAGAGAGAATAAAACCCAAAGAACATTACACGCATTGAGGCTTGGTTGCTCCAAGCCCCATATCCCCCTCTCTCTGACACTCTGGCTTGCCTGTCCACGTGGGTACTCTTCCCTCTATCTATGAGCCCAGCCTGCTATGCTGCCTGGCAGGCTCCTATTCAGCTCAGTTCCAATAGCTCCTCTGTGAAAATCCCGATTCCCATTAAGACACTGCACTGCTCCCATCTCATCCTGTTCATCCTCTAGCACATGCACAGCCAAAGACAATCTGCGTCCCCAACCCACTCCATCCAAAAGATGTACAGAGAGGGACTGGAGCAGGGATCAACGCAATGTTTCTCAGACTTTACTGTGCATAAAACCATGTGGCCAATTTAAGACAGCTTCCTCATTCCCACTTCCAAAGATTCTGGGTCGGCCAGGCGCTGTGGCTCACACCTGTAATCCCAGCACTTTGGGAGGCCGAGACGAGTGTGTCACTTGAGGCCAGGAGTTAGAGACCAGCCTGGCCAACGTGGTGAAACTCTGTCTCTACTAAAAATGCAAAAATTAGCCAGGCCTGGTGGCGGGAGCCTATAATCCCAGCTACTCGGGAGGCTGAGGCAAGAGAATCACTCGAACTTCAGAGGCAGAGGTTGCAGTGAGCCGAGATTGTGCCATTGCACTCCAGCCTGGGAAACAAGAACAAAACTCCGTCTCAAAAGGAAAAAAAAACAAAACAAAAAACAAAACAAAATATTCTGGGTCAGTAGGCCTGGGGGTGGCGACTGACATTCTTTATTTCCCACAGGTGAGGCCTGATCCTGCTGGTCCAAGACCCACACTGCAAGAAGTTCAGCTCCTGTGTCCAGGGATGAGAGTTTGAGACCTGCCTCTGCCGGTAGTGAACGTGTCGGCTTGGACACCCTCACATCGCTGAGCCTCAGAGTCATGCTTTAGAGAAGAGAAAAACATCTCCAGGGCTGCCTGCTGCAGGGCAAGGTCACCACAAGGACACAATCAAAGGCTGCCTAGGAAGGCCTCTGTATACTTAAAGAGAGGGGCACGTCTGAGAGCAAGCACTCCTCATCCTGGCGGGTGTGGGGTCGGCGGGGGGGGGGGTCCCCATCCTGCAACTCAGCTCTGGCCAGGAGGGCACTCTTGGGTTCCTGTTTACCAGGCATAGCTGATACTAACTGGCCGGCAGATTGCTTTTTGCAACCATGTGAGCGCCTCCATTCGCATTCCTCTGACTTCAAAACAGCTTTTCTTTCAAGTAAACAAGTAGGTCTCATCATATACAGGTTACCTAAGTGAGGATTTCTGGAATGTTCCTAAATGAAACTAAACATCTGAAGATTTTGTGAGATTCACTATTATAAACACCCATGTATGGTGCCTGTTTAATTTACAAAGAGGCCTGTGGCTTCTTAAAATACCTTCTACTATTCATCCATCCAACACATCTGAGAGTAGCTGATATTTGTGTGTGGGGCACAGTAACACACCACAGCACTCCCTTGAGATGAGAACCCCAGCAGGGCTCAGGAGCCAGATAACTTACCCCAGCCCCACGGCATGCCGGGAATAACCCTGCAAACACCAAACGATGGGGAAGAGTCCCCACAGCTGTGCCTCAGGCAGTCCACAGAGCTAAGGGCCTGCGTTACTGCGAGCTGGGGCGGCTGGCCTGCATTCCAGAAAGCATACCCTAAAGCCTGACTGCATTCCAGGAGCAGGTTTGCAGGGACAGTCACCTTGCCACACTTACTGCTACCTGTGGCTCCTAGAAGCTGCTGCTGGGACAAGCTCACCTCCCTGGTATTGATGTAAACATTCAATAAATGGTGCATACTCCAGTGGATACATTTGCCCCGTATGGGCCCTGAAAGGTCAGATCGATGTCCAAATCCCGTGTGACATTTTCCCCAAGCAGGCCCTCCCACACCAAGCACTTTCTGAATAAAGAAATACTTTTAAAGTGGCCAAGGCTACAAAAGAAAAGGGAAGGTTAAGAGTTATTCAAGAGGGCAAGGCTGCCTCCTGCTTTCTCAACTCAGGGCCTTCTGGGGGTACTGTTCGGCAAGCTGATTTAAAGGGCTGGGCCTTTCTTCGCTCAGCAGGACCTCGGTTCCAACACTCCTTCAGAGGCTGCAGATGTGTCCCCGGCCTGATCCCCTCAGCAGCATCCCAGCCATTTGCAAATGAAGCGGCAGCAGCTGGAGACTGGGAAACAGATGGTCTTCCTCATTTGAATGGGTTTGATCGGGCTGCTTGAGGCTCAGCAAGTTCAGGCCTGGCCAGCATCGAAATCCGTGCAGAGGCCTGAAGGCACAGAGCTGTGGCCCAGGGAGCCCGCAGCAAGCAACTGAATGGGAATGACCTGGTAGAGAGGTTCCCCGTGCTGCCTTCAGGTGGAAGGGACACGATCCCAGCTAGTTTTGCACCGCAGGACCCAAGGAAGGCAGGTCGGAGCCACAGGGATCACTTTTCTCCTGTGTTTTGCAGAGGAAAGAAAAACTCTCCCTGGGGAATCCTGAGCCGGAGGACTGAAACCCACATTAATTCAGGACATTCCACGTTAAGCGCCGGCGCCACCACAGTTAACCTTTCTTCCCTGCTCCAAACCGCATATTTGCATAGAGGTAAAAGCTTCAAGAAAACAAACAAACAAACTTTGAAGAGTCACTACTTCTCACAACTCTCCAAAGCAGCATTCGGAGGGAAGCTTTAGATCTCAGAAGGGCTGTGCGCGGCTCCCACAAACGTAGGCTTCCTGGGACAGGGCGTCCCCCGGGCAAGGCACCTGGGAGGAGGCAGACTCACCATCCTGCCCACACCTGACCTGACTCCCCTGGCCACCCTCCGGCCATCTCTCTGCCTCCACATTGGCCTGGCAAGAAACTCTGCCAATTAGAGGTAGTAACAGAAAAGAGATAGGAAGCAGGCTGAAATGACCCACTCAAGTGGAGGCTGCCGGGATGCCCCTGACCCGTCTCCTCACTCGCCACACCTTCAAGGGCAAGCACCTACTAGGAGGGGAGAAGGAGGGCCTCTGAGCCCAGCTGCACACATTCACTCAGCAGCCTCTGCTCTGCCTCCATCAACATCAACAGGTGAAGCCAGCAAGGGACAGCAGAGAGGCTAGGCCCTGGACAATCACCTCACTGGACAAGGGGTCAACCTAGCAATGCATCTAGCAGGCAAGGTGGCTGGTACTGATAAGGGTCAACCTTGCAATGCAGGTGGGTTTGCTGGGGAATCCAGGTGGGTGCCACCTCCTTAAGGAGAAGCCCAGCCTCAGGTGTGGTGGCTAATACATGTGATCCCAGCGCTCTGGGAGGCCAAAGTGGGAGGATTGCTTGAGCCCAGGAGTTCTAGACCAGGCTGGACAACAAGTGAGAACCCATCTCTACCAAAAAAAAAAAAAGAAAGAAAAAAAAGAAAAATCAACCTGTGCCTGTAGTCCCAGCTACTCAGAAGGCTGAGGTGGGAAGACTGCTTGAGCCCAGGAGGTCCAGGATGCAATGAGCCATGATTGCGCCACTGAACTCCAGCTTGGGTGACAAAGTGAGACCCTGTATTAAAAAAAAAAAAAGGAAGAAAGAAAAAAGAAAAAAAGCAGCAGCAGCTTTCTAGTCCCAGTCCCTGGAAACTACTAAACATGGGGCACATGCCTCTGGCCCATGATTTTCCTTCACAGGATCTTCGCCTTTGATTGGACCTAGCCCTTCATTTTTTATTTTTGTTTATTTATTTTTATTTTATTTTATTTATTTATTTTTGAGACGGAGTCTCACCCTGTCGCCCAGGCTAGAGTGCAATGGCGTGATCTCAGCTCACTGCAACCTCTGCCTCCCAAATTCAAACAATTCTCCTGCCTCAGCCCCCCAAGTACCTGGGACTACAGGTGTCTGCCACCACGCCCGGCTAGTTTTTGTATTTTTAGTAAAGACCAGGTTTCACCATGTTGGCCAGGCTAGTCTCGAACTCCTGACCTCATGATCCACCCACCTCGGCCCCCTAAAGTGCTGGGATTACAGGCATGAGCCACCGGCGCCTGGCCCTAGCCCTTCATTTTTGCAATTATTTGACAAGAGCCTGTCTCCCCGACTCAACTGTTTATTGCTTGCTATTCTATCCCCACAGAACCTGGCACATAGTAGGTCTCAAAAATTATTTGGGGAACAAATGGATGAAAAAACTCAAAGAAACCACAGCAATTACCCTGCAATCTAAAAATCATGTTTATACCATCTGGCCTCTGCCAAGCTCTGAAAGTTGTCATCGCATGGGGAGTCGCAAATTTAAGAGGGAAATTTGTAGCATCTCCTAGTCGAGAACTCTACAGCCAGGCGTGGTGGTTCACACCTGTAATCCCAGCACTTTGGGAGGCTGAGGTGGGTGGATCACCTGAGGTCAAGAGTTCAAGACCAGCCTGACCAACACGGTGAAACCCCGTCTCTACTAAAAATACAATTAGCCAGGTGTGGTGATGCACATCTGTAATCCCAGCTACTCTAGACGCTGGGGCAGGAGAATCGCTTGAACCCACGAAGCAGAGGTTGCAGTGAACCAAGATCGCGCCACTGCACTCCAGCCTGGGTGACACAGCAAGAGACTCTGTCTCACAAAAGAAAAAGAAAAAAAAAGGAATTCTACAACTTTCCTCCAAAACTCAACTCCCACTCTGAAATGCCTGGGACCCCTGAGTGTTCTGCAATCGTTGTACAAGTAGCCAAGAACAAAGTTCAGCTGGCTAAACCAGCCTCGATTCACCTCCACATTAGCTGGTACTAGAGTTCACTTTTTATTTTTAATACCAAACTGATCTTTGCTTGCTTTAAAAATGGGCTCCATTTCCTGGCCTCTTTTTTTCCCCTAAGGACACCCTTCCTGGCCAAGACTGGAGGAAGAGTAGGTGTTTCTGCTTTTGGCCTTTTCATTCTTGGAATTTTTTCTTTTTTGGCTTTCTTAGTCTCTGCTCCTAATCCCTGCAGAAAAGTGACATTAGAAGGGTGGGGTAGGCCTTGGTGCTTGTTTCCATGACCACAGGTTGTGGGAGTCCCGGGTACAGGGGTCTGTCTATGCAGGTAGGCCTTGACTTCCTACCCAATCGTAAATCAGAAATTCTGGGAAGAAAAGCTTGACATAATATCAAAGTGGCAACAGCTGAGGGTTAGCAGGTACTAGGACAAACCAGCAGAGACATACAGGACAAGGAATAACTGGGGACAGCCCGCTCTGCTGAGATGGGTCACGCGTCAATGGGCAACAGAGGCCAGCCCTTCTTGTTCTGGACTCCTACGGTGTGGTGCAGCCTGGACCACCAACTGGGACCCAGTCTCCCATTGGTCTGCTTGGCAGCAGTCAGAGTTCACCCCTTTCCAATAAGCCACCTGCCACCAGAAGCCATTCTAGAAGAATCACAAAGTATAATTATTAAACATTTTTATTGCCTGGAATTTTTCTTCAAATGACTTTAGGAGAATTCGGTATAGATGTGTGAGAAGGAAACAGAATCAACCAGCAGTGTCCCTAACAGGTTTAACAGTCAAATGACAGATTTAGGAAAGAATGAGGGGTCACCACATTCTCCAGCAAAAAAAAAAAAAAAACCCTCCTGCTCAGGAAGGAGAAGGGAAATTTTTCTTACACCAACACATTCACCCAAAGACCTGGGCCCTCACTCACTAATGATGAGGTCCTGGAGGAGTCACTTGATCCCCAAAATCTCAGTTACCTTGTCCATAAAATGAGAACAGGAATACCCAAGATGTTCTGGGTTATTAAGATGGGAGGTAATATATGTTAAAGTACCTAGCACAGAGTCCAACCATGACAGGCACTCAATAAATGGTAGCCAGTTATCATCATCACCACCATCATCATCATCTCAAGGAATGGGCTAAAAAAACACCACCTCATCCATACTGCCCCCACTTCATAGTCTGTCCTACCAAGTAACCTCCATAGGGGTATCACGTGCAAATGCTTGTTCGGCTCCTCTCCGCTTCAGTACTTTGGGTCCCATCACAATTTCCTTAAGCTCCCTTCCATGCCGATGAAAATCTCATCTAGGAGTGTTCAGGAGAGGTCACTACAGGTAAACATGGCAAGGATGACCATAACATGTTATGGCGCTCCCCTCTCCAGCCTGGCCAAAAGCAGAACATACCACACCGCACCCCACCCCAACTGATCCCATAACCTCTCTCCACACCACACCCCACCCCAACCAATCCCATAACCCCTCTCCACACCGCACCCCCACCAACCGATCCCATAACGCCTCTCCATCCCATACCCCACCCCAACCGATCCCATAACCCCTCTCCATCCTACACCCCCACCAACCGATCCCATAACCCCTCTCCACACCGCACCCCCACCAACCGATCCCATA
>NC_045442.1:12123997-12124246 GCF_002776525.5 Piliocolobus tephrosceles | reverse complement strand
TCTCCATCCCATACCCCACCCCAACCGATCCCATAACCCCTCTCCACCCCGCACCCCACCCCAACCGATCCCATAACCCCTCTCCACACCGCACCCCACCCCAACTGATTCCATAACCCCTCTCCACCCTGCACCCCACCCCAACTGATTCCATAACCCCTCTCCATCCCATACCCCACCCCAACCAATCCCATAACACCTCTCCACACCGCACCCCACCCCAACCAATCCCATAACACCTCTCCACAC